>NW_025335358.1:469459-572045 GCF_004798865.1 Varanus komodoensis
GAAATGAAATGAAATGAAATGAAATGAAATGAAATGAAATGAAATAGGGGAAACAGAGGAGGAGGAGGGGCGGGGGGGGGAAGTAGAAGATTGTGTAAGACTGACATAAGTTTACCCTTGCCTGATATGGAAGTTACAGGTTTCATGGTTTTGGTAGCATCACCATGATTAATTTTAGTATATACGTGTATTTCCTAAGTTCATACATCTGATGAAGTGGATGCAGCTTGTACCACAATAAATGCATTAGCTGCCACCTTTGAAATAGGAGAACTAGCTCTGCATAACACTGTGATGGCATTAAAAAAGCACTCTCTGTCAATGTGCAAGCTGCCCTTTTATAGTCAAGAAATGTGTTTTCATATTTTGTTATGAAATGAGTTCACCTAAATCGAGACTATGTTTCCTTACAACTAAATGACATTTGAAGGAAATGCATTTAAATTGTCACAAAAGATCTTGCTGCTCTGTGAAAATGTAAGTCTGTGGAGAAAACACAGGACTAGGTCACTGGAACTAAAGAAGCAGCAATCATGTTAGAGTAAGCTATTCGTAAAATTGTAACCTAGCTCTCTCAAATCAGGAGAAAATAGAAGCTAAAAGCAGAGCTGTCACCACGACTAATGTTGACTGTAGAACAGAAATTATCCTAGCTGCAACGTTCTACTGAACATTGTTGCTGTTGTTTGGGAACAGATTCGGAGCGACCTTTATACAGTACAAAGCACATGAATTTCAGACATCAAAACTGATGTCAGTAACATAGACATATTGGTTTGACTATTTAGACTTTCAGTTAGTTCATGCTTGCAGTAAAGCTGATCTTCAACTGTACCACTTCAAATCTCAGGTGGAGAAAACTGATGTGCCTCCATTAAAAAAATAACAAGCACATAGAGAAGCACGATTGCAGACTTGTTTAATGTGCAGGAATTTCCTTTCTTCCATGGGAAAGTATTCAACCATGCAATCCCCCATCTGCAGTCTATAACAATCCATTCCAAGAGCAGTTTTGCCACCTCATCTATTGTCTTGGGCCTCTGTTCAAAAATTACAAAGTTTTGCACTTTGTGTGTGTGTTGTGGAGTGCAAATAGCTAAAAAGGGCTGCACTCAATAGACCATGGCCATCCTTAGCCATTTGGAGAAAAGTTAGCTACGGTTGAGAATAGTATCCCAAGACTGAGAGGAAGAACATGTTCTGTCCCTTAAAACTGGTTTGGTGCTAATAACTGGCAATATAAAAATATCAAAGCAAAGAAGATAGACCTGTTAAACAGTTTCCATATTTGTATAACACAATTGTATCCTTTTACTGTAAATTAAAGACATTTTGATCTTTGATAATTTTGATTTTAATTACTGCAATTCAACTGTTAAATTCTGCAGACAGTAACACACTCTGCAAAAGGGGAAACATGAGGTGAGGCTAGAGATTTTCTTCCTTTCTCCTCCCACTACAACCCCAGCTCCATGGAGGTGCAGTTCATCATGTGTGTAACTTGGCTCCTCCAAGGAGATAAAGCTAGTCACTGTCAAATGAAGTGCAAAACAAAGAGGGAAGGGAAGAGGATATCGTGAGGAGTGGTCTGGGTTTTCTGTCACTCTGACCAGGCATTTCTTTAGCTCCTTTGAACAAGCCACTCAGAACTCCTGCTGCCAGATTCAAGCATCACAACTAGTCACAAGAACATATCACATCTCCTCTGGTTGGTTAAGCCACTTAAGCCATCATAGACAACATGACAAGCCACTCTGAATCAAGTAAGCATAATAACCTACTGTTGAGCAAACACATGTCTCTCTCTGCAAACCCATCTCTTTCTCCATCCCTCCTCTTGCTATTTTCGAGCAGCCATGAGTTCCCTTTGCTGTTATCCATTCTTTTAAAGTTATTATTTTGCTGCTGGAGTGAATGTCTTCAGTGCAGAATTTTTGCTGCTACCTCAGAAGGCATTTTAGTAGGATGCAAGGTTGTCTATAAGCAGCTTTTGTTGGATTTTCTCCAGCTGATGGCATTTTTAAACACATAGCCAGAAGCCTAAGCTTTCAACAGAACTGATGCATAAGGGTGTTCAGGCTCCTAGAATTTGCTTCACCTTTGGATTTGATAAGTTAAAAGCAAAAACTCTCCTCCTCCTCCTCTTCCTCCTCCTCCTCCTCCTTGGAACTTTACTAGAGGAACAGAGAAATAGGACACTAGCACAGGAAATACCAGGTCGTTTGGAGTTAAAGGTGATAGCTGGCTACTAAAATCAAAGATGGCTACTGCTCATGGAATAATACCTCCAGTTATGAAGAGTCTGAAGCTAAGAGGTTTGTTCCTTGAACTGCCTCCATGAGGCCAAACCCAGAAGAACCTGCAGCAGCCAAGCTAAAATAGAAAATGCACCCAAGATGGCTTTGCTCCCTGCTTTTTGGCCTGAAATCATTGTGGAAACTTTTTCTGCACTGGCCTTCTCAGAGTGCCCAAGGCCATTTCTTTTCTCCCCAAGGGTTATTTGATCACAGTTTAAAAGATCCAGGCAGGATTGGGTCGAAGAAATCCCTCTTAGAATCAATATGGCATGAACTTCAGATGAATTTCTGGGGCCAGCCCAAGAAGTTTCAGCTCCAGTTGGGGCTAAAACAGAGCATAAAAAGTTTTGAGCACCATTCAAAAATTAATGTGGGTCAGCCAAGCAATCTCCTGGGGGCTGCTTGTAGCAGTTAAAAGCAATAGGACACCAGTCTCAAGCTGAATTGTGGAAAGCAGGTAAAAGTGCCACAAACATCTTAAGACTGGTTCCCAAATCTCATGCTGTGACATAGCATGATGGGATTGACTGATGGATGGGTGTACACAAAGTGGCTGTCAGGCAGGTTGTTTAGGGACTAGAAGAGAATGCCCACAGCAACACTTTAATCTCATGGCTGTGCTTTGAACAAAAAAGGGAACAGGTGTGATAATACTGGTTTGAGTCCTGTACTCAACAGAGGTTTGAGTCTTGTGTGTGATGGGTATGAGTCATGCCTACACTGTCCTGGCCAGATGGTGGTGCTTGGGTTAGAGTCCCAAGGAAATCTCCAAGTTAGAGTCCCTGGGCATAGATTGATTCTCCAGGGAAGGAGATATAGAAACAGGTTCCTTTTGTCCTAAGATTAAAAGGATTTCAATAGCTCTATAGCATGCACTAAGTGATTTTTTTCCTCCTAACTTTAAGGCTAAGAGCAAGAGGAGGGAAGGGAACAGAAAGAGAGAAGAGAAGGAGAAAAAAAATGGTTTCTTTGTTATTCAAATTGTTCTTGTGGCTTGTTCTATGTTTTGGTGTGTTATTTAACATAATGGTGTTAAATGGAGTTAAAAGGTATTTCCAATCTGAGTGTGTGTGTGTGTTGGGGGCGGGGTGGTGTGATCATTCACACTGAAGAAGGAAGTTGTGGATTCCTCAGGAAAAAGAACTTGTGAAATTCAAGCCCATGAAATTGGAATATGTGTTTCTTGATGTGCTTGTGTAGTTTCATGAGGTCATTGTCGAAATTCAAGCAAGGCTGAAGGCACTTAACCAAGGACAAGAATGACTTTGTGTAATGCCTTAAACTATAAGGTCCTTGTTCTGGTCCATGCAGTAATCTGAGTGTGTATGAAATCTTTCCTTTCCACCTCCCACCATCTGTGATGAGCATGACCCAGGGTGGGAGTTACGAAAATGTGTGCCCTTGAAGGGTTTTGCAACACAGGTCCTACCCAAACTGGACTACCTTAATAAACACATCCTGTGTGAAAGCCCTGTGAGAGAGTGTAAGGCACAATCTAAGGAGATTTCTCTGCCAGAATTGGAAACACCTGTTTCAAAATCTTGTAAGTATTTGGAACAGTGAAGGCAGCTGCTCCCTGGCTGTTGCTTTTCTAAACAAGATATTAAAAACGTTTTGTTTGTCCTAAACAAGACATGTTTGATTGACATAAAT
This sequence comes from Varanus komodoensis, assembly GCF_004798865.1. Taxonomy (NCBI): domain Eukaryota; kingdom Metazoa; phylum Chordata; class Lepidosauria; order Squamata; family Varanidae; genus Varanus; species Varanus komodoensis. The sequence goes on from NW_025335358.1 coordinate 473,410, forward strand.
ATTGCATTTGCATATTTTAAAGGAACGGAAGTCTAGTGGAAGGTGGGGGGAAAGAGGCACCAAGAATCTCATAGAGTAGTATGAGGGGCTCCTTGGAAAATCTCAAACAGCTAAAAGATACAAAAAGACAAAGGCTGCCTGACAGTGCAAAGAAATTAGGTGAAATGTAAAGAACTGGGAAAAAAATCAGAAGAAACTCAAGATGAAGATATACTGATTTTTCTATGCAATATGGGAAAAAAAGACTTGATACTTAAAGGTGTATTCCAATTTTACATTTGTGTTTGCAAAAAACTGATTTCCTTGAGACTGTTTATGTTACTTAGTCAAGAAGTTCTGAGAACTCAAAGAAGATACAGGGGAGCATTTGCAGCACAGTTGAGAGTTGGTTGAGGTTTTCAATTTAACCTGGGCAAGTTAAATTTCCATCATCTGATGGGTTGTGTCCAAAAAATGCAAGTTAGAGAGGCCAGTGGCTGACCCAAGGTCAGGTGTTCTTGAGTAAACCTAGGGTTTCGACCTACTTCATGGATCACTGCCTTGTCGTGGCAAAGGGGCTTGCGTAGCTCAATGAAGCTATGAGCTATGCCGTGCAGGGCCACCCAAGACGGACAGGTCATAGCAGAGAGCTCTGACAAAACGTGATCCACTGGAGAAGGAAATGGCAACCCATTCCAGTATCCTTGATATGAAAACCCCATGGACAGTACCAAAAGGCAAAAAGATATGATTCCGGAAGATGAGCCCCTCAGGTCGGAAGGTGTCCAATATGCTACTGGGGAAGAGCGGAGGTCTAGTACTAGTAGCGCCAGAAAGAATGAAGCAACAGGGTCAAAGCCGAAAGGACACTCAGTTGCAGATGTATCTGGTGGTGAAAGTAGAGTCCGATGCTGTAAAGATCTATTCTCCATAGGAACCTGGAATGTAAGATCCGTGAATTAAGGCAAGCTGGATGTGGTCAAACAAGAGATAACATGACTGAACATTGACTTCTTAGGAATCAGTGAATTAAAATGGACAGGAATGGGTGAATTTAATTCAGATGACCATCAGGTATACTACTGCGGGCAAGAATCCCTCAGAAGAAATGGAGTAGCCTTCATAAAAGAGTAGGAAAATCAGTCCAAGTCTATGCCTGAACCACTGGAGCTGAAGAGGTTGAAGTTGACCAGTTCTATGAAGGCCTACAACACCTTCTAGAAATAACACCCAAAAATGATGTCCTTATCATCATGGGGAATTGGAATGCTAAAGTAGGAAGTCAAAAGATAACTGGAATAAGAGGCAAGTTTGTCCGTGGAGTACAAAATGAAGCAGGGCACAGGCTGGTAGAATTTTGTCAAGAGAATACGATGGTCATAGCAAACACACTTTTCCAACAACCCAACAGATGACTCTACATATGGACATCACCAGACGGTCAACACAGAAATCAGATTGACTATGTGCTCTGCAGCCAAAGATGGAGAGGCTCTATACAGTCAGTAAAAACTAGACCAGGAGCTGACTGTGGCTCAGATCATGAGCTTCTTGTTTCAAAATTTAGGCTTAAATTGAAGAAAGTAGGGAAAAGCACTAGGGCACCCAGGTATGACCTAAATCATATCCCTGATGAATATACAGTAGAGGTGACATATAGATTGAAGGAATTAGATCTGATAGAGTGCCTGAAGAACTATGGACGGAGGTTTGCAACATTGTACAAGAGGCAGCAACTAAAACCATCTCAAAGAAAAAGAAATGCAAGAAAGCCAAATGGCTGTCTGAGGAAGCTTTACAAATAGCTGAGGAAAGAAGGGAAGCAAAAGGCAAGGGAGAAAGAGAAAGATACACCCAACTGAATGCAGAATTCTAGAGAATAGCTGGAAGAGATAAGAATGCCTTCTTCAATGAACAGGGCAAAGAAATAGAAGAAAACAATAGAATAAGGAGGACCAGAGATCTCTTCAAGAACATTGGAGATATGAAGGGAACATTTCATGCAAAGATGGGCATGATAAAGGACCAAAATGGCAGGGACCTAACAGAGGCAGAAGAGATTAAGAAGAGGTGGCAAGATTACACAGAACTATACAAGAAAGAGCTAAACGTCACTGATAACCACGATGGGTCCCTGACCTCGAGCCAGACATCCTGGAATGTGAAGTCAAATGGGCTTTAGGAAGTCTGAGCAACAACAAAGCTAGTGGAGGTGACAGTATTCCAGCTGAGCTATTCAAAATCTTAAAAGATGATGTAGTAAAAGTGCTACACTCAATATGCCAACAAATTTGGAAAACTCAACAGTGGCCACAGGATTGGAAAAGGTCAGTTTACATTCCGATCCCAAAGAAGGGCAATGCCAAAGAATGTTCTAACTACTGCAGCATTGCACTTATTTCACATGCTAGCAAAGTTATGCTCAAAATCCTACAAGCTAGGCTCCAGCAGTATGTGGACTGAGAACTACCAGATTTACAGGCAGGATTTTGAAGAGGGAGAGTAACTAGAGATCAAATTGCCAACATACTTTGGATCATGGAGAAAGCTAGGGAGTTCCAGAAAAACATCTACTTGTGTTTCATTGACTATGCTAAAGCCTTTGATGGTGTGGATCACAACAAATTGTGGCAAGTTCTTAAAGAGATGGGAGTACCAGGCCATCTTATTTGTCTCTTGAGAAACCTATATGCAGGTCAAGAAGCAACAATTAGACTGGGACACGGAACCACTGATTGGTTCAAAATTGAGAAAGGAGTTCAGCAAGGCTGTATACTGTCGCCCTGCCTATTTAACTTATATGCAGAGCACATCATGAGAAAGGTGGGGCTAGATGAATCACCAGTTGGAATGAAGATTGCTGGTAGAATCTTCAACAACCTCAGATATGCAGATGATGCCATTCTAATGGCAGAAAGTGAAGAGAAACTAAAAAGCCTCTTGATGCGGGTCAAGGAGGAGAGCGTAGGAGTTGGCTTGAAACTCACCATGAAGAAAACTAAGATCATGGCATCCGGCCCTCTCACTTCCTGGCAAATAGATGGGGAAGAAATGGAGGTAGTGATAGATTTTATTTTCTTGGGCTCCAAAATCACTGCAGATGGTGACTGCAGCCAAGAAATCAAAGGACGCTTGCTCCTGGGGAGGAAAGCTATGGCAAATCTAGACAGCATACTAAAAGTAGAGACATCACCCTGCCAACAGAAGTACGTATACTCAAGACTATGGTTTTCCCAGTTGCAATGTATGGCCGTGAAAGTTGGACCATAAGGAAGGCTGAGCACCGAAGGATTGAGGTCTTTGAACTGTGGTGCTGGAGGAGACTCCTGTGAGTCCCTTGGACCGCAAGGCAATCAAACTGGTCAGTCCTACAGTAAATCAACCTGGACTGCTCTTTAGAAGGCCAGATCCTGAAGATGAAACTCAAATACTTTGGCCACCTAATGAGAAGGGAGGACTCCCTGGAGAAGAGCCTAATGCTGGGAACAATAGATGGTAAAAGAAGAAGGGGACGGCAGAGAATGAGGTGGCTAGATGGAGTCACTGAAGCAGCTGGTGTGAGCTTAAGTGGACTCCATGGGATGTTGGAGGACAGGAAGGCCTGGAGGAATGTTGTCCATGGGGTCACAATGGGTTGAACATGACTTCGCGACTAACAACAAGGTTTGGACAAAGATACAAGAAGTTTATGTATAATAGACAGCCTGAACAGTGACAGGCTGGGTTCAAAAGAGAAATAAAAATTCAAATACACAGATTATATTAATCCATTAGTTCAGACCAAACTCATCACTAAGTTGTTCTAGGAATGGTGAAGGGTGTGCGGGGAGCTCTGTTCATAGGACTTGTACTTTTCCTGTCAACACAGGGGACTGCTGTTGAAAATCTAACCTGCAAGGCTGGTAATGGACTACATCTTCCATTTTCTCCTTTGTATGTTAGTTTGTGTTGAACAGGGATCTGTTTTTCTGTCTAGTATGTAGAGTATGATTGAAAGACAATAGGAATGTTTGCTGTCTGGACTACAGCAGGCTGGGGCTAGCACTTTCTGGGTGTTGTGTATGCTAGTATAGATGTGGGCTGGGACTTTTTCCTACTGGCAGCATGCACTAAAGTCTCAGCAGTAGTGGTTCCCAAGCCTTTTGGGGTGCATTGCTCACCAAGATTACTTGGCATGGTGCTCCTGTGGAGAATGTGAGGCAGTGGATTTGGCTGGAATGCAAAGAATGTGAAACCTGATTGACTGGCACCACATTTTCTTATAATAGCTTTAACAGTATTGCATTATGTAATCCAATTTGTGAGGCCTAGAATGTATGTAAGACAAAAAGGGCAAAGTGCCTTCTGTTTGGAGTTCTTTCATGAACAGAAATTTTGATTTTACCAAATGATCAAGTGTTGGTTGTTCAATTGAAATACAGTGGTACCTTGGCTCACAAATTTAATCCATTCCAGGATTCTGGTCATGACCCAAATTGGTCATGAGCCAAGTTAAAATTTCTCATAAGGTTCAATGTAAATAAGGTTAATCCATTCTGTAACTATTTTTTTAAATCAGAAAATGTGAAGCAAAGTGACAAAGAACAACAAAGATCGCGGCCATCTCCCCCCTCCACCCCAAGTACGAGCATGCCCATCTCCCCACCCTCCCAGCACAATCATGATCATGTGCATCATCCCAGCATGCTGGGGGGAGAAGAGACTCGTGTGAATGGGGCGCGCTGGTGGGGAGAGAGACGGGCACGAATGTGGGCATGCTGGGGGTGGATAAAAGGGCACGAAGATGGGTGCACTGGGGAGGAAGTGACAGGCGTGAAGGCGGTTGCACTGAGGGAGAGATGGGCACAATCGTGCTGGGGTAGGAGATGGCCAAGATCGCGGTTGCGCTCCTGCAGGAAAGATGGGCGCGATCTTGGCCATCTCCCCCCCCCCCACCCCCAGCACAATCGCAGTCATCTCCCCACTTGAGGCGGGGGTGAGGAGATGGCCACAATAGCTGTTGCCACCCAATGCAGAGTTCGCAACCTGAGTCAAAATTTTTATGAAATTTTTGTTTGCAACCCAATTTGGTCGTGAAGTCAGGTGTTCATTAGCTGAGGTACCACTGTATGTGCTAAAGTTTGCATGTATTCAGGATGAGTTGGGACATTTTTGTATTTATGTGTGCGGACAACTACCATCGCTGCAGACAAGTAATTGTTGTGAGACCTGATTCTCAAGTTTAGAATACCGTTGTCCATAAACTCAACCAGAGAGGCACCTTTTTTCTTTAGACAAAGAAGGTTTTTAGAGCACCCCAAGTTCAGCAAAATGTTCTCTTCTCTTTATCACCTTGCTGGAATGGTACCACCAACCATAACATTTAAGAAAGGGCTAAAGAGATTATCCTTTTCTTCAACTTCTTTCAACAATTTCTTCCCCAACTGTGATTTTTCAGAATATTCTGATAGCAGGTGAAACAATATTCTATTACTGCAAGGCCAATCCCATGGACAAAATCTGGACTCAGTACCAAGGAAGGGACCCTGAGAGCTCAATCACAAGATAACCTTCCTAACTCTCTGACAACTTCAATCCAGGAGCTTCTGCATTTATGCCTGTGAACACTTATCAGAGGAGAGTGGTTGGTGAAACCTATGGCCTGTAGACTACCTTGAAGAAGGTCAGAAGTACAAATGGCCTTGCAAATTACTCTCCAAGAGAAAGGGGAGCTAGGAAAGTCTTGCAGGTTAAGGAACTAATAGCAGATAAACCTGAATCTTTGTAAACCTTTCTGAGAGCTTTGCTAGCTGTGAACAGTATACAAAAGCAGTAAATACATAAATAAGATTTACTTATTACAGCAAGAAACAACACTTTGAAACCTAGTCAGCCCTTCTGCCATCCAGACTGAAAAGATTCCTGCCCAGATTCATCAAGAACAGGCTTCCAGGAGCAGACAGTTCACAACCAAGACAAATGAACTGCCTCCAGAAATAGATTTGTGCCCCATCCCTAGCTGGGATGGCTCAAAGTGGCAGCATGGTGTGATAGCAGTTTAGTATGTATATTATGGGTATGGCTTGTCCCGTAAGGCATTATTGATCATGCAGCCCAAGAACCCCCTAAAGATTTTCTAGGTCAGAAGGGGGGACTGAAGAATATTATTTTTTCCTGATGACCAAACAAGAATCAGTTACTAAGTGTTCTATCAAGGGAGAGAGAAAAGGATCAAAAATATAAAACAAACCTCTGTCAAGAAGGTCTGAATTTGTAAAGATAAGCCTGGAGGCAGATGTTTTAACACCAAATGTCCTAAAAAGAGGAATAGGTCAAGATAACCATGTACCAAACATTTTCTGCTAAGATGTTTTCTGTTACTAATCATTGCAAAAAGCTAAATGTATAAATGCACTGAGTATGATGATGGCGACAGCTTGTCCAGACTGGAAATGGGCTCACTCATAGAATGTGCACCTACAATAAAGAGTCTTTTTAATATAAAACTACTTGCTGGTGTTTCCTGCCTGTCTCACAGTCAAACAATGAATGGGAGGGGGGTGGTTGTCTTCAACACAATTCAGCTTTCCTTATATGTTCTGTATGAAGTTTGAACTGATTGAACTGATTCTGGTTCCCACTTCCTAGCGGAGCAAGCTGCCCCAGCTGATCTAGGGCCTCTGGGATACAAGCAGCCAAGTACCCAGGGAGAGAGTGACAAGAGTGAGTGAACAGACAGAGGTCCTGTTGGTAGGCAGGTCAGGCTTTGGGGTGAGGAACCTTGACCTTGTCCTGAATGGGGTTGCACTCCCTCTTAAGGACAGGGTCTGCACCTTGGGAGTGCTCCTCGATCCAGAGCTATCTTTGGAAGCTCAAGTAACAACGGTGGGGAGCAGCACTTTCCTTCAGCTTTGACTGATCCATCTGCTGCATCCCTACCTGGAGAATGATTGCCTGGCGACAGTGACACATGCATGGGTTACTTCCCGATTAGACTTCTGTAATGTGCTCTAAGTGGGGCTGCCCTTGAAGATGGTCCGGATACTTCAGATGGTGCAAAATAGAGCTGCCGGGTTGCTGACGGGGACTGGGTGTTGTGCTCACATAACCAGTTCTCCGTCAGCTTCACTGGCTCCCCATTGAAGTCCGGGCCCAATTCAAGGTGCTGGTTATCACCTATAAAGCCCTTAACGGCTTGGGATCTGGTTACCCAAAGGAGCGCTTACGTCCATATATGCCCTCCTGCTCCTTGAGATTGGCGGCAGAGGCCCTTCTCCAGGAGCCCTCCATGAAAGATATTAGGAGGGTGAGTACCTGGAGGAGGGCTTTCTCTGCGGTGGTGCCCAACTTATGGAACACGCTCCCCAGAGAGGTCCGCCTGGCGCCATCGTTATTTGCTTTTTTGTGCCAGGCCAAGAACTTTTTATTTAAACATTATTTTAATTGTTAATTTTATTTATTGATTTTAACAATTTTTTGCCAGGATGACTCCAATATTTTATGTAATTGTATTGATTATATTTATTTATGGTTTGGAAGCTGCCCTGAGGCTTATGCAAATGGGACGGCATATAAGTTCTCCAAATAAATAAATAAACATGGAAAGCAAAGACGAGTATACTGGAGGAGTTCGGTAGGGGAGGTCAAGGCGGAAGTCCCTAACATTTCCCCCCATCTTTTCTTTATTTCACCTTAAATCCCCCCTCTCATACACACAAACATACCTGCTTTCCTCTTTGTAACAAGCTAACAAGTAAGACTGTGTTGCTAACCTTTAGTGAAGACAGGAGAAAATACAGTGAAGGGTCACTAGGATGGTGGCTGGCTTGCAGGGTTAGCCATATGAGGAGAGACTGAGGGAGCTGGGCCTTTTCAGCCTGGAGAAGAGGAGACTCAGAGGGGACCTGTTAGCGACATACAGATATGTGAGGGGGTGCCACACAGAGGTGGGTTGTGACCTTTTTCCCCCTGCAGTGGACAGCAGGATGCATTCCAATGGAACAAAGCTCAGGGCACCAAGATTTAGGGTGGATGCCAGGAAGTACTTCCTGATGGTTAGGACCCCTAGGGGATGGAATGGGCTTCCATGGGAAGTGGTTAAAGTCACATTGGTGAGTGTGTTTAAGGATAGGCTGGACATGCACATGGTAGGCATGTCATGAGTGGAGCCAGGGTTCAGACTAAATTGCCCAGGAGGCCCCTTCTGGCTCACTATGTTTCTGTGTTTTCAGTTGTCACAACAGGACAGAATCATTAACTTTGTACAAACAATGGACCAAGGAGACTCCACAGTGGTGGTGGCCAGCAACAACTTTTCATTGTTTGCTTTATTACCTGAGAACAACATGGCCTGCACATGCAACAGTTGCAAGCTAGTAGCCTTGTTAGAAGAAAATGTAAGAGCACTAGAACAGCGAGTGACCTCCCTCAAAGTAATAAAAAATTAAATGATCCTAGACAGAGCGAAGGAGCTGTAACAGCTAAGTGTAGTCCAGGAGCAAGAAGAACATCAGCAAGCTGAGGCAGAAGAGAAGCCTGAGGGAAGAGAAAATGAGGAAACTCCCTGGAACAGGCTGACAGAAGACTTAGAAAACATTCTGCATGAGTGGAAGCAGTGGAACTTTCCAGCTGCTTTATGTTCCTTGAGGAAGAGACATGCAAGGAACCCACTGTGAACAAACTACATGACACACTGTGTAATTCTGACAAGAGACAAAAGGCCAATCAAGAAAGGAAAAAGATACCAAAGTTTGCAACAACAAAAGGAGTAGAGTGATCGTTGTGGGAGATTCCCTGTTGCACAAGATGGAAAATTATGTATTATTTGTTTGTTTATTCAATTTGAAAGCCTCCCCACAAGCCATAGGTCTTGTCAGGAATTGGACTAATTCTGTCTGCAGCTTGGAATAGTTTTGCTGGTATCCTATCTACTCCTGGCGGTTTATTCCTTCCAATTGCTTTCAGAGCAGCTTTCACTTCATTTTCTAATAGTGCAGCCTCTTCTCCATAGGAATCTGTCATCCTTTCATCTCTTCTGCATAGTTCTTCTATATATTCTTTCCACCTTCTCTATTTTCTCCTGGTCATATAGTATGTGATAGTATTTTAATAAGTTTTAATATTGTATTTTTACCATTATATTTTAACCGCAGCCAGAGTGGGTCAATAATTTATTTATATTTGGTGATATTTGTATTTTATCTTTGTAAGCCATCCTGAGGCTTTTGCAAAGGACGGCATATAAATATCCTAAATAAATAAAAGATGTATTCCTGTTTATCTTTCAGCATTCCTAATCTAACTTTGAATTTTCCTTTGATTTCTTGGATCTTCTGGAAGAGGTTTTTGTTTTTTCCTCTTTTGTTGCTTTTTTCTATTTCTGTGCACTGGCCATTGTAATAATTCTTTTTGTCTCTATGTGCTAGTTGCTGAAAAGTTGCATTCAGTATTTTTACCCTATTTTTGTCACCTTTTGGTTTTGCTTCTCTCCTGTCCTTTGCAACTGTGAGCATTTCTTCTGTCAACCATCTAGCCCTTTATTTATTTTCACTACAGGAATTGTCTTTTAGCATTCTTTCCTGATAATTTCTTCTAATTTCAGTCCACAGTTCTTCTGGCTTATCTATTGTATTGTAAATTGTCTATTGTACAATAATTCAAATGCATTCTTAATGTAAACTTTAATTTAAATTCCTCAGAAATGTTTTTAAGTTCTATTTAGGCACTTGGCTATTTTTTCTTTCTGTCTCTCTCTCTCTCTTTTTTTTTTTTTAGAATTTTTCTTTCAGCTTTACTCTGAGGTTTGGTATTAATAGTGAGAATATAGTTTCTCCATCTGTTACTTCTAATTATGTAGTTTATTTGATTTCTATATTGGCTATCTGATGATGTCCATGTATACACTCATCGGCTATACACTTGAAGCATGTATTTGCAATAAACAAACTGCTGGCTTCACAGAATTGTATGAGTCATTCTGCTTTGTTTCTGACATCTAGGCCAAATTTTTCCAGAAATGATTCTGCTTTGTTTCTTAGTTTAGCATTCCAATAACCTATGATGATCAGCATTATCTCTCATTTCATTTTGCATTGTAGGATTTTCATGGTAAAACATTCAGAAATAGTTTGCCACTACCTTCTCCTGTGCACTACTAATCAGATCTAGGCTGAGCATTTCTGCCATTGAGCACTACTGTCCAGGAGTTATCCTTCAGAAGTTTCTCCACTTCTGTCACCACTATTGATATTCTTCTGTTGAGACCATTACTCCTCAAGAGGGTGAATGCATCTTAGTCTTGTGTCACCATTTTGGACCACTCTGTCTTGGATGATTCTATTAGGAGACAAGCTAGTGAGACAGTCTGGTCTACTGATGAAATTGTTCTCAGCTTCTTGGACACTCTCAAGCCCTATGACCACATTAAAGGATGCAAGAGAAATGCTGAACACAATAAAAGGCCTTCATCAGATACATGCAAAGTAAAAGGCAGAAAAAGAAATGGTGGTTCAAGTAATTTGATGAAGGTAGCAAAATGTTAACTGATGAAAGAGAAAAGGCAAAAATGCTTAATTTCTACTTCGGCTCAGTCTTCTCCCAAAAGAGTGCCTATGGCTTCCCTGGCAAATATGAAGTACAAGCTATAAGGACATGACTGCAACTTCAGTATTGATAGACAAAGGGTGAAGGAATACCTAGTTACTCTGAACAAGTTTATATCTTCAGGGATATATCCTAGAGTAATAAAAGAATCAACAGAAGAATTCTCAGAATGACTATTATCTTTGAGAAATCAACAGCTGAAGTATCAAATGAATGGAGGAGAGCTACTATTGTTCCCATCTTCAAAAAGGAAAAAAAGGAGTATCTTGGGAATTATAGACCAGTCAGTCTGACATAAATCTCTGGGAAAATTCAAGAGCAAGTTATAAAGCATTCAGTCTGCAAACACCTTGAAAACAATGCAGTGATCACTGGAAGCCAACATGGATTTGTCAAGAACAAATCCTACCACAGTAATCTGATCTCATTTTTTGTCTACCTCTCTTTCTGCACTTAAACTAGTTACTGATCAGTAAGAGGCCCCCCTCCCCACATACACGAACTCTCACCTGTGAGAGAGGTCAAGGGTGGGGGGGTCTTTGGGGGAGGGGTGGGGCAGGGTGGCAGAAGAGCAGTTAACTCGCAGGCTGCAACCTGGGCCTACGGCCTTGGGCCGGTGGCCAAAGGTTGTAGCTGTTTGGGCCATTCAGGCTTGGGTTGGGCCTGGAACTTTGTTGGTTTGCACTGGGGGTGGTGGGGAGGAGGCTGGGTTGGGTAATTTATTTATTGTTGTAGTTGTTTTATATAGAGCCAGTGGGATCTCTGCAGTAGGGCTCTGTTTTATTGTTTTAGTGCACAGCATTCTAGTTTGGGTTCTTAATTTGCATTGTATTTTATAATATCTGGGTTTTAAGTGTTATAGGAGTTCCTGAGGAGTGTATGGGTGCCCCCATTGGGGTGGTTATGGGCATGGGAAGATTTGGCGCTGGGGGTTTAATATGTCATTACAAAAGAGGGGATAAATGGTAGTATCTGCCCCCTCTTCTGGTTTCTCCTCCAACTAAAAGGTTCCAGTTAGTGATATCACCTGGCCTTCAGGCTTGGTGGTACTGCTGTTAAATGCCAGGTCAGTCCAAAACAAAACATATCTCATCCATGATCTAATTGTTGATGAGAAGGCTTACCTGGCATGCATTACGGAGACTTGGGCGGGAGAAGTGGGGGCATGCTGCTCATGCGGCTGTGCCCACCTGGATAGCTGATGCCACACCAACCTTGCCTTGAGGGAAGGGGAGGGGGTATGGCCCTATTTACTGAGATACAATCTCCCTCACAGGGCTTCCTGTCCCTTTGAGACCAGGTCTAAAGTGTTTGTACTTGGCGTTGGGTGATAGAGACAGATTAGGGATTCTGTTGGTGTACCATGCACCTTTCTGCCCAACATCTCCCTGTCTGAGTTGACAGAGATCATCTTAAACCTGGTGTTGAGGACTTCAATTTCCATGCTGAAGCTGCTCTGACCAGAGCAGCTCAGGACTTCATGGCCATGACAACCATGGGGGGTCTCAACATGTCATTGGCCCAATGCATGAAAAAGGTCACACTCTAGACCTGGTTTTCTCAATGGGGCAGGAAGATAGTGATCTGGCGGTGAGGGACCTGATTCTAACCCCTTTGACAAGGTCAGATCACTTCCTTGTGAGGTTTGAACTCAGGGTCAGTTTCTCCCTCTGTAAGGGTATAGTCCCTATTAAGATGGTCCACCCCCAGAGTCTTATGGATCTGGATGGATTCCTGTGAACTCTGGGGGATTTTCCAGCTGATAAAGCTGATGTTCCTGTCAATGCCCTGGCTGATTTGTGGAATGGGGAAATGGCCAGGACAATCAACAAAATCTCTCCTAAGCATCCTCTCCCCTCATGTAGACCCCACTCAGTGCCATGGTATATGCCTGAGTTGTGGGCACTGAAGCAGGCTGGGAGACGACTAGAATGGAGGTGGAGGAAATCGTGTAATGGATCCAACTGAGCACACCTTAGAGCTCACAGAAACACAGGAACACAGCGAGTCAGAAGGGGCCTTCCAGGCCATCTAGTCTGACCCCCAGCTCCAGCCGGCTCCGCTCACGACATGCCCACCATGTGCATGTCTAACCTATCCTTGAACACCATCACCAATGGGGCCTCAACCACCTCCCGTGGAAGCCCATTCCATACCCTCAGGGTCCTAACTGTCGGGAAATATTTCCTGGCATCTAAATGTAACCTTGGTTCCCTGAGCTTTGCTCCGTTGGAGCATGTCCTACCTTCCTCTGCAGGAGAGAACAGGTCTCTACCCACCTCCGTGTGACATCCCCTCACATACCTGTATGTCGCCAACAGATCCCCTCTGAGTCTACTCTTCTCCAGGCTGAAGAGACCCAGTTCCCTCAGTCTCGCTTCATATGGCATCCCTTGCAAACCGGCCACCAACCTTGTGGCCCTATGCTGACTATATCCTTCCTGTAATGAGGGGCCCAAAAATGAGCACAATATTCCAGTTTCAGGCACACCAGAGTCATATAGAGTGGTAGTAATACTTCTCTTGATCTGGAAGCCACACTTCTGGCTATGCAACCAAGGGTGGTGTTCGCCCTCTTAACCACTGCATCACACTGCTGACTCATGTTTAGCCTGCAGTCAACCAGCACTCCAAGGTCCCTTTCACAAGTGCTACTCTCCAGCCACTTGTCACCTAACCTGTACTTATGACACCTACTCCTATGCCCCAAGTGCAAGACCTTGCACTTATCCACATTGAATGCCATCCTGTTGTCTCATACCCACTTCCATAGTCTGTCCAGATCCTTTTGGATCTGGAGTACCTGCTCCTCAGTTGTGGCCACTGCCCCAGTTTTAGTATCATCTGCAAATTTGATCAGCAGACTGTTCACCCCTTCTTCCATGTCATTGATGGAGAGATTAAACAAGATCGGCCCCAGGAAAGAGCCCTGGGGGACCCCGCTTGTCACTGGCCACCATTCCGATGATTTCCCACTGATGGTTACCCTCTGCTTTCGGCCAGTCAACCATACCCTAATCCATCAGACAGTGCTTTGGTCTATCCCAAAACTCCTCAGTTTCTCAACTGGGATATCATGGGGCACTTTGTCAAAGGCCTTGCTGAAATCCAAGTAAACCACATCCACTGCATCCCCTCTATCTAGCCACCTCGAAATCTTGTCATAGAATTCCACAAGATTTGTCTGGCAGGACCTGTTCTTGCGGAAACCATGTTGTGTGGCTGCCAGCCTCCCTTCCCTATCTAGCATCACTTGATCTCTCGCTATTATGAGCCTTTCCAATGCTTTTCTTGCAATGGACATAAAGCTAACTGGTCTGTAGTTCCCCATGTCCCTTCTACTACCCTTTTTGAAATTTGGGACCACTGATGCCACCCTCCAGTCCTCTGCAACTTCACCCGTTCTCCACGAGGCCTCAAAAATGGAAGCCAGTGGGCATAAGAGAACCCCTGCCAACTCTCAAAGTACTCTCAGGTGTAACCCATCAGGGTCTGGCGCCTTTGTAACATCCAATGCCCTGAGGAGCTCACTAAGTTTCTGTGATCCCCACCAGCTCATACCCTTCCATTCCCAGGCAGCCTGAGGATGTGGACAAGGTGCTGGGACTAGACCAACCCACCACATCTCTGATCGACCCTTGCCTCTCATGACTGCTCATCAGAGCCAAAGACAGGGTATGCACCTGGGTCCAGGACACCTCTCTGAGGTGGGTTGCTGCACCTTTGAAGGAGGTGGTGATCAGGCCTGTCCTGAAGACAGTGACCCTGGACCCAGAGATACCTGCCAACTATAAGCTGGTGGCTAATATCCCATTTTTGGGCAAAGTGCTCAAGCAGGTGGTGGTCAGACAACTCAAGGCATTCTTGGAGGAAATAGACCATCTAGAACCATTTCAATCTGGCTTCAGGGTTGGCTATGGAACCAAAACTGCCTTGGTTGTCCTGTTTGATGACCTGTGCTGGGAGAGGGACAGGAGGAGTGCATTCTTATTGGTTCTCCTGAACCAGGAGGTTGCTCTTAGAGACACATTAACTATTTTGGTAAAAAGGTAAATAATTACATATCTGAGTTCTTCAAGAACTCTAGGATTGATGCCATCTGGACCTGTGATTTGTTAACTTTTAGTTCATCAGTAAGGGTGAGAATTTAATCTTCTGCCCTATTACCTGCCTTAATTTTTTCAGACCCCCTTCCTGAATATGTAATTTCAGGAACAGGCATCTGCATTGTATCCTCTGCTATCAAGACATGAAAAATTGTTCCAGCTTCTCTGCAAACTCCTTATTCTCCTTTAGTGCTCCCTTTAATTCTAAGAGCAACTTTAATTCCTTTGATTATTAGCCAATGGTCCAATTGCTTCTCTAGCTCATTTCTTTCTATTGGTATATTTAATTAATTGATATTACTGACCTCGACAGCTGTATGCTCCTAAAAATGTTTCTATGCTTCTCTTATTATCTGCTTGAATTTCTTCGGCTCAAGCTGGTAGTCCATTTTGTTTTCTTGATTTGTGCAGTGTTTCCATTTCTTGAAAGAAGCCTTCTTCTCACTAATAGCATCCTTGACTCTTCTTGTTAACCATGCTGGTGACCTTTTAACTTGTGGCATGTGCACTATCTACACCTCAGTTTCTGTGATTTTGAGTAAATGCCAAGGATTTTGAAAGGATTCAATCCATTTGACTCCCCTCTTCAACTTCCTTTTTTTACTAGTTGCCTCATTTTAGAGAATTTTCTTCTTTTATCAGTCTTCCATCTAACTGTTTATTAGTTCACTGCTTCCAATCAATTCAACAAGATTTACATCCTGTACTATGTCTTGGGCAACTTCACCTAGGAGTGTCTAAATGGTGTTTGTGATGGGCAGTGAGGTTGGGTGATGGTGGCTGGGCTAGGAGAACATCAAGCTGCAGTTTGTACTAGAGGCACCAGAGACAGGTATTGAGGTCTGAGTCACTCTCTCCATGTTTGTGTGTATGCTTCTTTGTGATGATGGAGACAGCTGGATAGAAGTGGGTAAAGTGCAGATGAAGAAGAGCAGGTCAATATATTAAGGGACATATTTTTCTCAATGGGAACAGACAACAAAAAGAATAGTGATCAGCTATAGGTGGGGAGGGAAAAGGGTTAAAGATTCCTGCAGAAGGAGTAAGGGTGGAGCACTCAGCAGACCAATCAGGAATATGCTGCTTACATGGATGGGGAGTGATGGCCCTGGAAGGGGTGGGGGGGTAGATCTGGTTGGAAACAAAACTACTACAACAATAAGAGAAAATGATCAACTCTCAGAACCATCCTCATAATTACCCACCAATCATAGTAACCACCCATCATTGCTTGTTGTGACCTTCAAATCCACCCAGTGACTGGGTTTGTGCCATGTGCTAAGCTCGAGTTGTTTATAAGCCATGGTAAGTGAATGTGTCATCTGAATCCATCATGGTTTTGTCAGGGCAGCTTTATAGCCACAGTTTGTTGTAGGATTTGTTTGACCCACAGTGGGCCAAATCTGGATGACATGATCTGTTGTGGGTCAAGCCAAATTGTAGTGAGCCACTTGCCCAGAATGTCAATCCTCTTCCCTTCACCACCACTCTGGCTAAGTGGCTACAGAGGGAATGCTTCAACCAGCCACCTTCAAAACTCCCACCTATAAAATTTGGTTTCTCTTTAAAAATGAGGGGAAGAACTCAAATGCATAGAGGCCTGGGCCAAAGGCCAACATTTGTTCCTCCATCGATAATACTGAAAGAAACGCAAACAGAGAAGGTTTTGACTGGGACATAAATACTCTGAGCTATGTTACAGTCCAGATCCACCCACTTCCCAAAACCCTTTGTACAGAGACCCTGAGTATTGACAGCCACTTGTCAAGTCCAGTACAAAAATGACAGATGGGTACACTTTTAGTCTTTCCCAACCCTCTAGAAGCTTGGGACAAATGAAAACACAAAACAGTAAGAATTTTGCTGAGAAGGGTGTATAAGTCTCACGAAATGCCCAATTCTCAGAATTGAGCATACTCAATGTAAGAGACATGTCAGTAAAAGAGAATTGATATTTCCAAGGGTAATGGGTACACAGAGGCTTCTGAAGGGCAACTACTGGGCAGCAGCAGTAACTGAAGGCAACACTGGTGAAGGATCTTTCACAGACAATAGCAATGACTCTCAAGCTAACTCTGGTTTGTTGTTGTTAGTTGCAAAGTCATGTCCAACCCTTTGCGATCCCATGGACAACTTACGTCCAGGCCTTCCTGTCCTCCACCATCCCTCGGAGTCCACTTACGTTCACACCAACTGCTTCAGTGACTCCATCTAGCCACCTCATTCTCTGCCGTCCCCTTCTTCTTTTACCATCTATTGTTCCCAGCATTAGGCTCTTCTCCAGGGACTCCTTCCTTCTCATTAGGTGGCCAAAGTATTTGAGTTTCATCTTCAGTATCTGGCCTTCTAAAGAGCAGTCCAGGTTGATCTACTGTAGGACTGACCAGTTTGATTGCCTTGCGGTCCAAGGGACTCGCAGGAGTCTCCTCCAGCAGCACAATTCAAAGGCCTCAATCCTTCGGCGCTCAGCCTTCCTTATGGTCCAACTTTCACAGCCATACATTGCAACTGGGAAAACCATAGCCTTGACTATACGCACTTTTGTTGGCAGGGTGATGTCTCTGCTTTTAGTATGCTGTCTAGATTTGCCATAGCTTTCCTCCCCAGGAGCAAGTGTCTTTTGATTTCTTGGCTGCAGTCCCCATCTGCAGTGATCTTGGAGCCCAGGAAAATGAAATCTGTCACTACCTCCATTTCTTCCCCATCTATTTGCCAGGAAGTGAGAGGGCCGGATGCCATGATCTTAGTTTTCTTAACGTTGAGTTTCAAGCCAACTTTTGTGCTCTCCTCCTTGACCCGCATCAAGAGGCTCTTTAGTCCCTCTTCGCTTTCTGCCATTAGAGTAGCATCATCTGCATATCTGAGGTTGTTGATGTTTCTCCCAGCAATCTTAATTCCAACTGGTGATTCATCTAGCCCCACCTTTCTCATGATATGCTCTGCATATAAGTTAAATAGGCAGGGCGACAATATACAGCCTTGCCAAACTCCTTTCTCAGTTTTGAATCAATCAGTGGTTCCGTGTCCAGTTCTCACTGTTGCTTCTTGACCTGCATATAGGTTTCTCAAGAGACAAATAACATGGTCTGGTACTCCCACGTCTTTAAGTACCTGCCACAATTTGTTGTGATCCACACCATCAAAGGCTTTAGCATAGTCAATGAAGCAGAAGTAGATGTTTTTCTGGAACTCCCTAGCTTTCTCCATGATCCAGCATATATTGGCAATTTGATCTCTTGGTCCTCTCCCTCTTCGAAATTCTGCCTGAACTTCTGGTAGTTCTTGGTCCACATACTGCTGGAGCCTAGCTTGTAGGATTTTGAGCATAACTTTGCTAGCATGTGAAATGAGTGCAATGGTGCAGTAGTTTGAACATTCTTTGGCATTGCCCTTCCTTGGGATCAGAATGTATCGTCTTTTAAGATTTTGAATAGCTCAGCTGGAATACTGTCAGCTTCACTAGCTTTGTTGTTGCTCAGACTTCCTAAGGCCCATTTGATTTCACATGCCAGGATGTCTGGCTCAAGGTCAGGGACCACCCCTTCATGCTTATCAGGGACGTTAAGCTCTTTCTTTTGTAGTTCTTCTGTGTAATCTTGCCACCTCTTCTTAATCTCTTCTGTCTCTGTTAGGTCCCTGCCATTTTGGTCCTTTATCATGCCCATCTTTGCATGAAATGTTCCCTTCATATCTCCAATGTTCTTGAAGAGATCTCTGGTCCTCCCTATTCCATTGTTTTCTTCTATTTCTTTGCACCGTTCATTTAGGAAGGCATTCATATTTCTTCTACCTTTTCTCTGGAATTCTGCATTCAGTTGGGTGTATCTTTCTCTTTCTCCCTTGCCTTTCGATTCCCTTCTTTTCTCAGCTATTTGTAAAGCTTCCTCAGACAGCCATTTTGCTTTCTTGCATTTCTTTTTCTTTGGGTTGTCTTTAGTTGTTACCTCTTGTACAATGTTGCGAACCTCCGTCCAAAGTTCTTCAGGCACTCTGTCTATCAGATCTAATTCCGTAAATCTATTTGTCACCTCTACTGTATATTCATCAGGGAAATGATTTAGGTCATACCTGAGTGGCCTAGTGCTTTTCCCTACTTTCTTCAATTAAACCTAAATTTTGCAACCAGAAGCTCATGATCTGAGCCACAGTCGGCTCCTGATCCAGTTTTTACTGACTGTATAGAACTTTTCCATCTTTGGCTGCTGAGCACATAGTCAATCTGATTTCTGTGTTGACCGTCTGGTGATGTCCATGTGTAGAGTCGTCTTTGGGTTGTTGGAAAAGAGTGTTTGCTGTGACCATCATATTCTCTTAACAAAATTCTGCCAGCCTTTGCCCTGCTTCATTTTGTACTCCAAGGACAAACTTGCCTCTTATTCCAGTTATCTTTTGGCTTCTTACTTTAGCATTCCAATCCCCCATAATGATAAGGACATCATTTTTGGTGTTAATTCTAGAAGACCTTCATAGAACCAGTCAACTTCAGCCTCTTTAGCACCAGTGGTTGGGGCATAGACTTGGACTACCGTGATGTTGAATGGTTTGCCTTGGATTCGAACTGAAATCATTCTGTCATTTTGGAGATTGTATCCCAGTACTGCTTTTCCTACTCTTTTATTGTCTATGAAGGCTACTCCATTTCTTCTGAGGGATTCTTGCCCGCAGTAGTATACCTGATGGTCATCTGAATTAAATTCACCCATTCCTGTCCATTTTAGTTCACTGATTCCTAAGATGTCAATGTTCAGTCATGTCATCTCCTGTTTGACCACATCCAGGTTGCCTTAATTCATGGATCTTACATTCCAGGTTCCTATGGAGTATAGATCTTTACAGCATCGGACTCTCCTTTCACCACCAGATACATCTGCAACTGAGTATCCTTTCGGCTTTGACCCAGTTGTTTCATTCTTTCTGGTGCTACTAGTACTAGCCCTCCGCTCTTCCCCAGTAGCATATTGGACACCTTCCCACCTGAGGGACTCAATTTCCGGCGTCAAATCTTTTTGTCTTTTGGTACTGTCCATGGGGTTTTCATGGCAAAGATACTGGAGTGGGTTGCCATTTCCTTCTCCAAGCAAATGTACTAACAGTGGTTACTACTGCACAAAATGGTAAAACACTTGGCAGTGTTAAACCACTACTGAATACGACTTACCTTGAAAACCCTATGATGATACAATCCCAAATGAAACAAAAAACAGATAAGCACATACATACTTCAAGCAACCAGACAACTGTTCACACAGACATCACCAGCTGGCCAATAAAGAAATCAAATAGTCTACAGAATTGGAAGTAGAATATGGAGAACTATATTCTAGCTGCCGAAATAAGACCAGAAACATATTTTAGTAATGACCATGAACTACTGAGATAGAAAATCAGAGTAAAACTGAAACAGAAGGAAGCACAGTTCCAAAATACAACTTAAATTACCCTCTTGAAGAATTCAAGGTCCACATAAAAACAGACTTGCATTACTGAACTCAATTGTCCATGAAACAGAAGAAATGAAACCAGAGATATTCTTAGAGAAAAATGCAAAAAGATAATTCCTGGAGCAAAAAGAAAGAAAAAGGCTAGATGGAAAAGCAGGAAGCAAATGTAGGGTCAGAAACCTGAATGCTAATTTTCAGCAACTTCCACATAGAGTCAAAGGGAATATTACACTGGCCAGTACAATGAAATAGAAGAGAACAATAAAAGAGGAAAACCAAGATGCTTCTTCCAGAATATCCAAGAAATTAAAGGAAAATTCAAAGTTAGATCAGGAATTCTGAAAGATAAAAAGGGAGACATACTATCTGACCAGGAGAAAATAAAGAGAAGGTGGAAACAATATATGGAAGAACTATGCAGAAGAGATAAAAAGATGAAAAAACTCCTTCAAATATGAATCCCAGGAGGAAGATCCTGTAATATTAGAAACAAAAGTGGAAGCTACTCTGAAAACACTTGGAAGGAATAAAGCATTGGTATAGAATACCAATAGAATTATTCCAAGTTGTACAATCAGTCAAAATCATAACAGGAGTAAACAAAAATATGGAAAACCAAACCATATCCCACAGAATAGAAATATTCAATATAAATTCTAATGCCAAGGAGAGAGATGCTAAGGAGCACAGGTACTACAGGACCCATCACATAAATTCCTTGTGTAAGCAAAGTGATGCTCTAAGTGTTGTAACAAAGAATTTTATTTACCAAAATTTTACCAGCAAGAAATGCCTTCTGTTCAAGCAGGATTCCAAGAAGGAAGGGACACTCAAGATCATATTACATATATTAATTGGTCACTGCATCAGACCAAAACAAAACCTTTGATTGTACTGATCACAAGGAGGCTTAGATAGTCCTGAAAAAAATGTGTGTGCCTTAGCACTTGCTTGTCCTAAGTGTAACCTGAATCATGCACAAGAAGCTATTGTTTCCTATGGACAAAGGCATTGGATAGGGTTGTATTTTATATCTCTATCTGTTCAATTTGTATGCAGAACTTATCTTAAGGTAAGTCACATTGGGAACATAGGAAGGAGGAGTGAAAGTGGGAGAAAGATAACTTCAATAATTTAAGAAATGCAGATGATACCATCCTATTGGCAGAAAGCAGCAGCAAATTGAAATGACTCCTGATGAAACTGCAAAATCAGGACTGCAGATGAATAGAAAGAAAACAAGGATCATGACTACAGGAGCACTACACAACTAAAGTGAACAATGAAATTGTGAAAGATGACTGTAGTCAGGAAAACAGAAGACTAAGACTGAGAATAATTTTATTCCCAATCACTATGCATGGGTTTGAAAGCTGGATAGTAAAGTGACAGGAAGAAAGTGGATGTATTTGAATCATGGTGCTGGAGAAAAGCTTTGTAAATAAAAATGAACAAGTGGCTCCTAGATCAAATCAAGACAGAGCATATCCTGGAAGGAAAAATGATGAAACTGAAGCATTTATACCTTGGGCACATAATGAGAAAGCAAGACTTAATGGAAAGGAAAGTGATGCTAGGAAAATCTGAAGGCAAACGAGGAAGTAGAAGACCTGATATGAGATGGTTCAGTTCCATAAAGGAAACTACAAACTTGAGTATACAACAGCTGAACAGGGCTGTCAAGGACAGGACATTTTGGAGGGCATTTCTCCATAGTGTTAGGAACATGGAAACAGAAAGAGCCAGAAGTGGCCTCCCAGGCCATCTAGTCTGACCACTGGCTCCAGCCAGCTCCTTTCATGCCATGCCTATCATGTGCACGCCCAGCCTAGCCTTGAACACCCTCACCCTCCATTGGAACATGTCCTTCCCTCCTCTGCAAGTGAAAATAGGTCTCTCTCCACCTCTGCATGATACCCCCTCATGTACCTGTATGTCACCAACAGATCCTCTCAAAGCTTCCTCTTCTCCAGGCTGAAAAGACCCAGCTCCCTCAGTCTTGCCTCTTACAGCTTTCCCTGCAAACCAGCCACCATCCTTGTGGCCCTTTGCTGCACCAATTCCAACGTTGCTGTATCCTTCTTGTAATGTGGAGCCCATTACTGAACACAATACTCCAGTTGCAGGTGCACCAGAGTAGTACAGAGTGGCAATAATACTTCTCTCAATCTAGGGCCTGGGCTTCTGCAACCCTGTGTTCTCTACACCATTGCGCTGAGATCTAATGGACTATCTAGGAATGTGGGCATCTGTCCATTCCATGTATTCCCACCAGCTGGCTGAAGGGAGCCAAATCAGCACCTAAACACCAGAGATCCAGCAACACATAATCAGTAAGTGAAGGGAGAAAGAAGCAAGCGTCACTCTAGTGGCAGAGGCAGAGTTGAAGCATCAACAAGACGCAAGGAGGTAGATGGTGAGGTGTTGTAATAGTGACCTACAGTCTGTGAACTATGTTATTTTCTTGCCTTAAAGCATCAAGAAGTGCATAAGCAGCAAATGGTTCCTGCTTTCTCTGTTAGAAAGTGAGCAGAAAGTGAGGATGAGAGCATTTCAGTGCTCTTCACATCATTAGACAAGTCGAATATATTTTGCACAGCACACAGCAAGCATTCAAACTATGGGAGACTATCCTGAAAGAAGATCAAATTTGGAAGGGGAAAGGAATTGTATGGAAAAGAATATCCATGTGAAGTCACAGAGTTTGAGGCTCTGTGGATTCAGCTGCTGAGTTTGTACTTTTCTGCTGTAAAATCTAAAGGACAATGCTGAGAGCAAATGCTTTTATTGAATGAGTGACTGCAGATGCTGCCAACTATGGATGTGCATATGAACACAACTCAACCTTGGCTAATTTCCCCAAATTCCACCTTAACACTATTTCTGTCTTGCATATATATCAGATTGTAACCTTCTGTCACATGAGAACTTGTGTATCAGTTCGTAAGTGAATTGTGCACATCTTTGAAATTCTTCTTCCATTGATTAAAGCATGTTTGTGTACATTTTCAACAATATACTTTTCATGCACTTCTTTCAAGTGCCTTTTTTGTGGAGGAGGAGGATGTGTCCAGAAATCATTGCTAGCTTAAAAATGCACAGACTTTGACTGCAGTTTGCATTCAGGTTTGCGATTGGTTCAGGATGTGCAAAACTGATCAAAGACAAGTACAAAGGTTTTTTTAAATATATCAAATGCACAGGTAGAAAATGGGCTCAATAGAAACCTGACTTGACAGTTGTATGTGTGAAAAGGATAGTAAGGTTGCTTACCTGTAACTGTTATTCTTCAAGGAGTCATCTGTGCATTCATGCATATGGGCTCTGTTCATGCATAGAACTTGTTTTGGGAAGATCCCATAGCTCAGATATACTCAGTGGGATGGGTGCAAGGGGGGTGTTCCTACCCAACCCTCAGACTGAAGGTCATGAAACTAGCATTGTGACCACATATTATGGAGGGGGGGTCTGAGGGCCCACCTGTAGTCTAGTATAGCCAGTAGTGCTGTCCATGGGCAACACAAAAGGGGGAAGGGAGGGTAGATTTGTGTGAATGCACAGATGACTATTTGAAGAATGATAGTTACAAGTAAGCAACCTTGCTTTCTTCTTTGTAATCTCTGTAAATCACACCCATGGGGGAATGGTGAGCTTACCTCATGGAGGCAGGTAGTTATGCCAGCACTGAGCGCTGTGGAGGTCACTGTCACTAGTGTAGAGTGGGTCTATACTGGTCCCAAAGGCTGAAGGCCAAATAATTTGTAGGCTAAGGAGATGGCCTGAACAACTCACCCTGTCAGTTTCTGTGAGAAGACAGGAAGTCCCTTGTTTCCAGTACTACAGCACACAAATAGCCTCTGTGAGTGGTGGAAGAGTTTGGTCCAGAACTTGTAAAAGGCCCTTTGGATGACATTGGAGTGTAATGTCATTTTGATCAGGTCCTATTGGAAGGTGAAGAAGGCAGGCACAACAATGTCCTTTTTGATGTAGAAAGGAGATACCACCTTGGGGAGGAAGAAGGGGTCTAGGCAGAGTAATGCTTTGTCCCTGTCGAAGATGAGGTATGGTGGTTTTACTTGTAGGGCAACCATGTCACTGGAGTGGTGGGCCAAAGTGATCACCATTGGAAAGTGGTCTTCCACAAGAGTAAGTATAGGTCCAGTGTGGCTTCAAAAGGATTTTTGTGAGGGCTTGGAGGACAATTCATAGGCTCCAGGCCAACATTGGGATCAGATTGGAGAAGCAAGGTGTTTGAAGCCCCAGAGGAGCTGGTGAGTGAGGGAGTGATAGAAGATAGAGTCCCTGGAATGCGGTGTGGAAGTGTGACAAGTAGAAGATTACTGTGACTAACAAGCTATGGATCACTTAGTGATTAATAAAGGTATTGTGATTAACGGACTAGAATGGGTAAAGCTATACAGATCACTTCGTGATTAATAAGAGAATTGTGACCACCACAAACTAATAGACTACAAGATGTAATTGGTAGACATGGCATTAAACTTTTGATCTTAGATCCAACGTATGGCTGCGTAATAAGCTAATGCATATTAGTGGTGCCTCCTACTATGATTCAGAGGGTTTTTAACATGAACATGGGACGTATGAGCAGGTGGGGGTAACATACCAAGGAGTAGTATGAGTAGTATGATGAAGGCGGATGGGAAGAATGTGAATTCCCAGTATCCCACCAATGGGAGAAAGGGGGCAGGGACTTTGTGCATGAAGTAGGGGATAAAAGGCTGTGTAAACTGCTCCCCAGTGAACTACCTGTGGGGTGAGTGCCTGGTCTGACCAGAACATATTAAACTGTTGCTGCTTGGTACTTTGCCTCCCGTATCGTTATTGCTTGGATTCCATTCCTTACAGAAGGATGACAGTGCAACCATGTAGATGGGCGCTGTCTTGAGGTTGCATTAGAAGAAGGAGTTCAGGAAGAGGAACACTTGATGTATTGGGCAGTTGACAACTTGAACTCATGTTGTGCGGCAAAATGGGTGAAGGCCTTCCACTTGGCATGGAAGGAGTGTCTTATTATGGGTTTCAGGGCTGCCTCCAGTAAGAGTCAGAGGTCCCTGGGCAAGTCATCTGTGTTTGTGTCCAGGGCTGTATTCTCCAGGCTGTGTGCCAAAGCATGTGGACTTTGGGATGGAGAATAGTTCCTTGGTTCTGAGAAATGAGATTGGGATACAGTGGGAGGTGAAGGAATGACTGCCTGGACAGCTGTAGAAGGTGGGGAAACGAGGGTTATCTGGCAACCATGGTGTGATGATGCAGTTGGTTCAGTTCCACTGAATCTTTGCTAGGACCTTCATGAACAGGGAGAACGGGGGAAGAGGTAGTACTGCTGACCAGGTTTTCAGGAAGGCATCCCCCATGGAGTTTGGTGAGGTGGGGAAGCAGAAGGGCCAGCATGCAGAGTTGGGGTGGGTTGTGGAGATCTCTATCTGCAGGTGGTCCCATCTTGCCCAGATGCAGGGCAAGACGCAGTAGTTGAGCTTCCACTCAATGGAAGTGCAGCTGAGGGCACCAGTCAGGGTGTTCTTGGTGTAAGTGAAATGGGTTATCATTGTGGTGCCCTTGTTGGTGCACCAGGTCCAGATTTTGAAGACCAGCCAAGTTAGGGCAATAGATTGGGTGCCCCCTTTCTAGAAAATACAGTTATCGTGTTGTCATGATCTGGAGGTGGCAACCTGGGGTGAGGTTCTGAAGGACTGTGTGGGATTTCCTCACTACAAGCATCTCAATTGATATGTCCGGTGGAGTACTAAGTTTCCCACATGCCCTGGATTGTTGAAGGTCACAGTCAGAGAGGGAGGCATCCATGGTGAACATCAGACTCAAGTCTGGTGGTGGGGTGGCTTTGGAGAGGTTGTGCTGCCCATTTCACCAACAGAGGTTGCACTGGACATGCCTGGGAATCCGCAGCCTGATTCCCTGGTGGGTTGGTGTTGGGAACAAAGGTGTTCATGAATCAGAGTTGGAGGGGGCTTATGTGGAGTCTGGTCAATAGGACAATTGCAATTGCTGCTGCCATGAGGTCAAGGACCTTCTGGATTCAAGTGGCTATGGTGGATGGTTGGTTGAGTAGTTTTGATGTCTCTTGGATCAGCACAAACACCCTGGTGTCAAGTAGGTATGCCTTCACTGAACTGGAGCCTAAGGCATCATATGGGAGGTCCTTGATGCAGGCCTATACTTCCTGGGATAAGCCAGCTGAATGTAGCCACATGTGGCATGTGAGGACTATCACCCATGCCATATTTCTGTTGCAGCACTTGGCTTGGTGTCTAGCTGTGTGGTTCTCTTGCCTAGTGATCTGACATGCCTCAGACTAGATGGCCTCTACCAGTTCATTGTGCTCATGGTGTAGTCATCGCATAGGGTCCTGATCTTGTCCCCGAGTAGCAGGTGGTACTGAAGAATGGTGGCCTGATAGTTGGTCATCTTGAGGGTTAGTATGGCCAAGGATTTAAAACATCTACCCACAATGTCCAGACATTGCCCTTTCTTGTCTGCTAGTCTGCAGTGTTTTTTACAGGACCATTCCCTGGGCCAGTTCCACAGTGATAGAATTTGGGTGGGGATGTTGGAATGGGAACAGCCAGAATCTGTTCCTAGATCCTGTACATCCGCTCCACTCATCTCATTGTTGGTGCCATGGAGGAGGGAAACTTGCATTCTCACTTGACCAATGACACCAGGAATGGTATGGCAACTGGAGATATAGTCTCATTGAAGATGGCCTCAGGGACTGGTCAAGTCCTAATGCCCAGACTATCCAGAGAATTTGGTCTGAAAAGACACCTAGATCTTCCAAGAGTGAACCCAAGTCCTGTGGTGCAAAGCCTGTGTCTGAAGATGGTTTGGATGGCTCCTTGCAGGAGAGGGATTTTGGATAAGAAGTATAATTATCTGAGTCTGAGTAGGGACCATGGCCTTGATGTTGACAGATGTGGGATCACAATGCCTTCAGGTAGTGCACATGTGGCCTCTGTCACCAGGGTGACCCTGGCAATGGCACAGTGGTCTCCCTGGGAGCATGTTGCAGGCAATGCCTCCCTGTGCAGGCACTCCTGACCCTGATAGAGTGGGTCTGGGTAAGCCTTCCTATGGTTTGGGAGCTATAGGGTGCGTCTCAGTCCTGAGAGAGTCAGGAGCTATGTGGTGCAGCACAGTCCTGAGAGAGTTCCCACTAGTTGTATGTCAGTGTTGGGCTGGGGAGACAACCAGTCTGATCTTTGGTTCTAGTCAGAAACACAGAAGAATGAGTGGTATGAGCACCACTGTGGAGTGGGTGCCTGCCCTACCTGGAGAGGCAGCAGCTGTGCTCCTGAGGCAGGGCCCTACCACCGGTGGGTACTTCACAGAGCCAAGATCAAGACAGCAGCCTTGGGCAGTGACCAAAGAGCAATGTCAAAGGACAGTGTCCATTTGGTGACTGCTTGGGTGCTGGGTGTTGGCTTGGGAAGAGAACAGTCTCACAACAATGGCTCCTGATCAGCTTAGAGGTGGAATAGCTGGTTCGTTTTTATTGTTTTTATCATACACATTTTGATTTGTAACTTGCCCCCATTAAGGTGGTCATGGGTCAGGGGGAGGTATGGCATTTGGAGATCAACAAACCAGCCAAGGAGAAGAGGGGTGAGATACCTCACAGCTATTTCCTCTTGTAGTTCTTCTCCCAACCCTTGCATCACTGAGACCTGGGCAGGTGAGCTGGGAGGGATTATTCTTATCTGTGCCCTCCTGGGTACTTGGTGTAGCACCAGCATTGACTCAAGGGCTGGGGGCAGGGGGTCTATAGTAATACGGTCTCCCTCTCCAGACTTCCTGTTCACTTGAGTGTGGGTCTTGAGCACTTGTACTTTGTGCTGAATGCTCAAAACAGATTCAGGAATCTACCCCATCAGATTCCCTTCCTGAGCTGATGGAGGTGGTCTCAGAGCTGGTGTTGAGGGTTGAGGATGGTTCTGGGGGATGTTAAATTTCATGCTACAGCTGCTCTATGGGGTGGCTCAGGATTTCATGGTGGCCATGACAATCATGAGGCTGTCTCAACATGTTATTGGCCCAACACATACACTCATAAAAGGACACACTCTTGATCTAGTTTTCTCGACTGGGCAGGAGGATGGTGATCTGGAAGTGAGGGAATTAACACCAAATCCCTTGTTATGGTCAGATCACTTCCTACCGAGGTTTAGACCTTCCCCTCTACAAGTGTGGGGGACCTTTTAAAATGGTCCACTAATGGATTCTGATGGCTTCCAGAGGATTTTGGGGAAGTTTCCAGCTGGTATAACTGGTGCTCCTGTCGAAACCCAGCTCACTCTGTGGAATGCAGAGATGCCTTGGGCAGATGATACGATACAGTACGATATGATACAGGACAGCTCTTTTCCATCAAGCAGAGCCCAGCCAGCTTCTTGGTAATCACCTGAGTTGAAGGCAGTGAAACAAGAGGGAAGATGGCGAGAGCATCGGTGGAGGGAAGCTTGTGCTGAGTCTGATTGAACACAGGTTAGAGCTTATTATCAAGCCTACTCTGTAGCAGTGGGAATGGCAAAGAAGCAGATCTTTTCTACCATGATTATGTCTTAGTGTCATCCAGAGGAGCTTTTCCAGGGGGTTCAAGACCTACTAGATTCTTGACCAGAGAAAGAAATTGTGGAGCCCTTGGTAGCTCATTGTGATTAATTTGCACAGCACTCTGAAGATAAAGTTGCTTGGATTCATCATGAATTGGACACCACCATTAATACAGTTCTACCAACTGGCATCCATCCAGCAACAGAGATACCTGGAGGCTTGGGCTGAGGTGGATGACACTCGCACTAATATGTGGATGACACTCAGCTCTACCTGCTTTTTGCATGTTAACCAATGGGTTAGAGAAATGCACAAGAAGCTACATAGGCTAGGTATCTCTGCAGAAGTGCTGGGTAATTATGGACTGAAGAAGTCTCAATTTCTTGTTCAAAGATTAATAGACCTGGATCTTCAATATTTGAGAACTACTGCTAATAAAACTTTCTCTTTACTATTTCATCTTAACTGCAATAACTGCTGTAACAATGTATTTACTCCAGTCTAGTGACTCTTCACATTAAGTATCCCAAAGTACAGAAGAGCATTTACTCTTGCCCATTTTAATGCACTACCATCAGTCAATTTAACAAGACCCCAGCCAATGAACAAGTAATGTTCCTGTGGTGGTAGAGCAGTACGAACAGTGGAACATGTTCTCTTAAACTGCAGTTATAGGAAAAGCAGAAAGAATTTGATTAAGCCATTAATAACAGTTTTCTGTGGAATAAGGGATATTGTTTAAGGGATATTGTTTATATCCTCTTATGTTACTGGAAATGTTGCCAGATTTTTTATGACTGCAATTCAGATTAGGAAAAATGTGGTTACCTGCCTGAGTAAAAATACTGTATAAACTGCACTTATTTTAACTGTGTTTTAATTTTTCTACTGTTATTTTATCTGTTTATTAACCTTCCTGGTCTGGTGCTCTAAAATAAAAACTATCTACCTCTTTTTTTAATCAAACCCAGGTGAGGCAGTGGCCAGTCTGAATCAGTGTCTGAGCATGGTAATGGACTGGATGAGGACCAACAGAGACTCAATTCAGACAAGATGGAGGTGCTGTTAATGGTTGCCTCAACTGTCCAGTTGGGTGATAGTCAACCTTTTCTGGATGGGGTTACATTCCTCCTAAAGGATAAAGTTCTTAGTTAGGGTTGCTCCTAGATCCAGAGTTGTCACTTGAGGGACAAGTAGACTTGGTGGCATGGAGCACCTTTTATCAGCTTAAACTAAAAAAAACTATGACCCTATCTGGACAGAGAGTGCTTGGTTACTGTTATCTATGCTCTGGTAACCTCCTGTTAGATTGTTGCAATGCACTGTATGTGGGGCTATCTTTGAAAACGCTCTGATGCAAAACAGGGTAGCAAGACTAAAAGGGAATGGCTTATAATGCCGGTCCTCTTTCAGATGCATTGGCTGCCAGTTGAAGTCTGGCCCCAATTCAAAGTGCTAGTATTAACATTCAAAGTCCCAAATGGCTGAGGGCCAGTTATCTGAAGGAACAATTCATCCCATATGTACATTCCCAAGACCCTGAGGTCATCTTCAGAGTTCCTTTTCCAGGAGCCTCCTTCAAAGGAAGTGAGGCAGGTGGCTACCAGAAGAAAGACCCTAGTTATGGAATGAGTCCCCCAAAGAGGTGCACCCAACACCTACTCTGTATTCTTTTCCACCAGGTGAAAACCCTTTTCCAGTATTTTACAGTTAACTTTTACACTTTAGTTTTAATATTGCATCCGGTATTGCTGCTACATTCCTGTGTTAATTCAGTTGCAATTCTTGTGGTTTTACTGTTGTATGCTCATTTTTTGTTGGTGATGTGTTTTTAACTTTTGTTAACTGCCCAGACAGTCTCAGCTATTGGGTGGTAGAAGGAAGGAAGGAAGGAAAGAAGGAAGGACGGAAGGACGGAAGGACAGAAGGACGGAAGGACGGAAGGACGGAAGGACGGAAGGACGGAAGGAAGGAAGGAAGGAAGGAAGGAAGGAAGGAAGGAAGGAATAAAAGTGCCACATGATGCTTCCCTATGCAGCCCTCAAAGTCAAATGTTGTGTACCTCTGGATCAGACAGGATATAGTTAACATTTAAAAAGTCAAGAATAGAATTTAAAATGATCTTGAAGGCATGGAATGCTAGGTATAAAAGTATAAATGGCTTAAATGTGACTCTTCCTAGAGAAGGCTGTTCACCAAACCTCAGTGACCAGGAAAGGAGAGAATCAACCAAGAGACCAATGGTAACCCTGAAGGAGCTGGAGAGATCTGCAAATGAAATGGGAGAAACTGCTAATGAGACCATTGTTACCTGGATTCTCCACAAAAGTGAGATTTATGGAAGGATGCAGAGGAGAAAGCCACTGTTAAACCAAACCCATATCAGAGCCTATTTGGAGTTTGCAAAAAGGCATGTGGGAGACACCAAAAATGTGGTCCGATGATAGCAACACTTAAATTTTTAGCTTTGTTGCAAAATACTGTGAGTAGTACCAAGCCAACAGTGCTCATTGCCCTAACAACACCATCCCCATAGTGAAGCATGGTGGTGGAATTATCCTGTGGTGAAGATCCTTTTCCTCAGCAGGGACAGGAAAACCAATCATTATTGAGCATAAGCTGGGTGGAGCTAAATACAGGGCAATTCTAGAATAAAACATGTTTCAGTCTACCAGGTACATAGGACAGAAGTAAAGATTCAACTTGCAGCACGAAAATGACTCTAAACATGCAGCCAACATGCAGTAGTATATCAAATGGTTTTCAAACAAGAACCTTAGAATGACCCAGTCAAAGGCCCAACCATAGTATGACTGAGAATCTGGCAAACTTGAAAGTTGCTGTTTCACCAATAGTCTCCATTCAATCTGACAGGACTGAAGCTGGAAGAATGGACAGGAAACATTGTATGTATCATGCATAAACCTGATAAAGACTTATCACTGTAATTGGAGACAAAAGTCTTTTGGCCAGCTATAAACAGGGTGTGAATATTTATGCAACCAACAAAGGCAAGTTTGTTTTTGTTTACTTTTGTGTCACTGTATTTGCACCTTCACAATGTTGATTGTCTTAAGTGCATCAAGTAGTGGTGATCCCCTAATAAATTAGTTTCAATTTCAGGTTGTAGCACAACAAAATGTGAAAAAGTCAAAGGGAGATGAATACTTCTGTTAGGCAGTGTATATAAAGAGATAAACATTACTTGAAGGACTAGTGGAGAGATCTTGAGGAAACAGTTCTGGTGCAGCTGTACATGAAGGAATGCATTGGCCCATAGTTTATCCTAGGGCTCTGTGAAAATGACCTCTTGAAATTCTCCATCATACTTGTGAAGCAACTGAAATAGCTGTCCATGTATTTTTTTATCTATTTTTCTATTGTTCTACATCCTCCCAGGCTGCTTGTGTTTTCTGATCTGAAAAAATCCCTAAGGGAGGAATGACCTCATGATATTTTCCCCGGGTTTTAATGGAAGGCTGAGGAGTCTACAGGCTGCCCAAGAGATGTTTGTACAATGAAAGGAAAAACGCTTGCACACAATTCAAATGAAACCCTTGAGAATTTCTCCAAAATTTTCTTCACTACTCAGTTACTTTTTGAAAGCAATTTATTTTCTGTCACAATGAAGCAAGTGTAGATGGAAAGAGAGCAAAAGAATAATTTCTGCAATAGAGGAAACATTCTCAACAGGTTCTCACAGGTAGAACTTCTGGTTTATACCACCTCAAGATCAAGTCCATAGTACCTTCAATAAAAAGGAAATTGCAAATACAGTAGGACACCCATATCCAGAAAGGACAGGTTCCAAGCCCTCCAGTGGAAGCCTGAAACCACAAATAGTAGTGAACTATTATAATATAGTCAGCCCTCCACATCTGTGGGGGTTAAGGGCCCAGGACCCCCATTAAAGTGGAAATAGCAAATATCTCTACCCAACAACCTTGACTCTTGATACTATTGACCGTATGTGTACTAGAAGCTGAATTACATTTACCTCTTTTGCACTTTAGATTATCTTTAGCTTAAAACAAGACCCAATGCACTGGAGCACAGCTTGCTCCACAGCCTGATCTATGTCTTATTGTGAGCTTCATGTGCATCCAGACAAACCCTGTCCCAAATCTGGCACCCAACCCACCCTCACTGGGGGATGGTGCATCTTTCCAGGCCAGCTGTAGCAGCAACCAGGAAGGGGAGAGTTCCCTGCATGGCTGTCTGAAGAGTACTGCATGGCAGTAGGCTGCAAAGCTCCCCCTACCCCCACCCCAAAAAATAAATCCCATTTTTCAGAACACACTCAACTGCAGTTAAGTGAAACTATGCTAACTGAAACAACAGATACAGGGGTTTTACAGTACATTGAAATCTTTAAAAAATTCTTAGTAGTCAAATGTGTAAACTGAAAATTGTCACATGATTAAGAAGCACTACATGACCAGTAATCCTGGAGTGAGACAATATTAAGACACTGGAAGAGGCTAAACCTCTGGCAGAACTAAAATGAGAGTCAGCTTTAAAAAAAAGAAAAGAAATAAAACCTGGGGCATCTGGAGAATCATTATCCTGAGCTGAGATATTAAAAGGGAGGAAAGATAGCTAACCAGAACTCTGGGGATCTAGGACCTTTGCTTATAAACTTTTGATTAAAGCTAAATAAACATATATTGGATAGGAAGCGAATATGATACTGAAAAAGGAAATGGTGTCCAAAGAAAGTGCCTCCACATGCAAAATTGCATGCATTACAGAGATAGAAAAGCAGGTCTCCTTTCTGCATTAACAATTCACAAATGGTGTACATAATGAGAAAAGAAAAGAATTAAAGCACCCACAAATGGACTTGCTGCCTCTGACTTTGCCTCTGACCAATCAGCCTGTGCTAGTGAAGGTGAGGTGGGCCGTTCTCCAATCTCTCTTTTTATCAGGTATAACTGGATCTGTAATTTATTTCTGATGCAGAGATGTAGCATTAATCAGAAGCTGAGGAAGCTGTTGCATTGCATCCTGATATGAGTGATACACAACATGAGTTATGTGCCTCCTTCCAGTCAAAATGAATGCTTAGAGCAGTACGAGTATCTTATGTGAAAAGAGAAGAATGAGCTCTTCTGAGGGAAGGAAATGTGTGCCCTTAGTATAAAAGTAAACTTTTCAGAGTTTAAGAAAACTCCTAATTTTAATTTAAAAAAACAACCAACCTGGTTCAACTTTCAAAAGGAAAACCAGGCTTTATATATGTTTCATGTTGCTCTACATGATAACCAGACTCTGGACATGGAGAGAACTTTCAAATGTCACCAGGTCCAGGACAGATAAATGCAAAATTAAGCTGGGCAAAACTCTGATCTTTTTTCTTCTGTGCCAGGTTGACTGGCAAATCTTTACAGCTACAGGAATCCATGTTATAAAAGCTATTGTAAGCACACCAATATCCTTGCAAACATCCCCTTGCAAACATTGAAAGAAGGAATTATAGGGTCACATGCCCTTTGTTAAAATTGAGTCAGATTACTCCCTTTCTGCTATTATAACTAGAAATTAGGGGGCAATAGCTTAAACTCAAAGCAGCAGAGGGGGTTGGTTTGAAACTTGACAGTGTTGGAGAGGTGGTCTGATGATGATGCACTCTCCTGTAGAACCATACCCACCTTGGAGGAACTTGGAGATGCCTGAAATGGGAAAATGCAGTGGGCAGGTGGAAGAGCAGGAATCAGGTCAATTAATGAAAAACTGTCTGGCTTCCCTGGCTCCCACCTCACCCCTGTAGAGCTCCCCTGCTAGATGGGCTCAAAGGTCAGCCTGCAAAAGGGTTGGGGGTAAACAGGGGAGGAAAGACGTGAAAATTTGCCATTGTTGCTCCGCCCACCCTACTGGCAGCAGCTTAGCAGAGCATCTGATACTTCTGAAGCCTCAGAATTAGAGGCTGTAATTAAAGGTAGAACACATAGGACTGGGCCCTAAATGGTGGGTGAGAGTCAAAGCAGGAAGTTTTCCAGAATATTTCCCAATTCAATTTTTTTTTAAGAAAACCAGATCACTTTCTTTGTCACACTAGAGAACTGGAACTTGTGTTTTATATATTTATCAAGAGGAAAAATCATGAAAATGTACAGATGGAAAAGGAGAAAACATGGGAAAAATCAAAATATTGATCTAAGACTGCTGTTTAAATTTATATTGACATTTGTACAAGTCCTACGTGTACCTGTTTTGCAAGTCTACATCAGGTGAAACAAGAATGAGATGTTGGAACCATGATGCAAAGGGGATGAAAAGACATATGTTCCAGTTTTTGAGTAGCTTGTAAGCCTTGTCTGGGCTGTACCATTTCAGGCTTGATGCGTTCAGAAGATTGACTATTCTTCCCTACAGAATTATTTCTTGAACACAGCATATTAGCATTCATAGAATCATAGAACAGTATAGATAGGAGGGGTCATGAAGGCCATCAGGTCCAACCCCCTGCTGTTACAGGACACCAGTTTACAACATCTTACTCAGATGGCTTTCCAGTTTCTTTTTGAATGGCTCTAGTGCAGGACAGTCCAGCACCTCTCTAGGCAGCTGGTTCCACTATCATGTTACTTGCACAGTGAGGAAGTATTTCCTGATATCTAGCCTAATTCTGGGTTGTCGCAGCCTGACTGGTATATTACCTACACTCCTACACTCTGGCATCATAAGAGATCTTGACCTTCCTCTTTGTGACTGCCTTTAAGGTACTAATAGAGGGATATCATGTCCCCTCTGTCTTCTCTTCTCAAGACTGAACATGTCCAGTTCTCTCAGTCTCTCCTCACAGGGCAGTTTCCAAAACCTGAATAATTTTTGTTGCCCTCCTCTGGACCCTTTCTTATTTTTCTGCATCTTTCTTAAATCTTGGTGCCCTGAAGTGGACACAGTATTCCAGATGGGGTCCCACTAGTGGGGAGTATATTTGGAAGTGATACTTCTATTGATGCAGACCAAGGTAGCATTTGCCATTTTGGTGGCTACATTGCATTGTTGGCTCATATTGAGCCTGTTGTCCACAGTTACACTGAGGTCTTTTTCTTTTCAGTTCTGTTGAGCTGCGTATTTCCCATCTTGTATTGATGTATTTGATTACTTTTTTCTAGGTGGAGGACATGACACTTGTCCCTGTTTTGCTTTCATTCCAGCATTTAAGTTTATCAAAATCACCCAGGATCTTCAACTGTCTTTTAGGGTGTTTGCTATTCCACCCAGTTTTGTATTGTGTGCAAATTTGATTATCTTTCTTTGTATGTCCTCATCTAAAACATTAATAAAGATGTTGAAGAGCACTGGGCCCAGGACTGAACCCTGCAGCACCACACTAGTTACCTTCCTCCAGTTTGAGAAGGTGCCCTTGATGAACATTCTTTGTGTGCAATTCAGCAGCCAATTTTGGATCCACCTAATAGTTTTTCAACTAGTCCACTTTATCTAATTTGCTTCTCCATATGTCAGTAGCTTTGTTAAGGTCTAGGAAGATTATGTCAACAGTGTTTCCTCTGTCTGGGAGGCTACCCAGTCAAAAATTATATTGAGTCTGACAGAATTAATTTTTGATAAATTCATGTTGGTTTCTATTAAGCACTGCATTTTCTTTAAGATTCTTGCAGACTGATTTTTCAATAATTTGCTGCAGAATTTATTTCAGGGATGGTGTCAGGCTAACTGGTCTGTAGTTCCCAGGTTCATCCTTTTTTTCCCTTTTTGAAGATAGGGACAACATTAATCCTTCTCCAATCATCCTGTTTTCCAAGATATATTGACAATAATAGCCAGTGGTTCTGAGAGTTCCTCCTCTAGCTCTGGCTGTCACTTAACCTTTTCTGGAGCCACATGGGCTTCCTCTGTTGCCTCTTACACTTTTTTCTTGTTGGAATTATTCATAGTTGTGCTTAGAGATTCTTCTTTTTCAAGAAGACCCACCCCTCTTGGACACCTTTCCCCTTAAGGATGTGTTGCCATGGCACTTCACTTATCATTTTTCTCAGTTCTTTAAAGTTAGCTTTCTTGAAGTCCAGGATTCATGTTTGACTGCAGTTAGCCTTTGTCACCTTTATTCAAGTATCACATGGTCACTTTCCCCCATGGTTCTCACGGTCACTGTTTTGTGAACTAGGCCATTCCTATGAGTATTAAATCAAGGATAGCTGATTCTCTCATTCCTTTCTCTACCCTCTGCTAGAGGAAGTTGTCAGCAACACATGTCAGAAATCTCTTGGAGGGGCCATGTTTGGCAGAAATTGTTTCCCAGCATGTATCAGGGAAACTGAAGTCCCCCATGATGGCTACATCATTCTTCTTGGAAATGAAGAAAAGGCAAGTTGCTTTTCGAAGGTTGCATCCTTGTCCACTTTTTGACTGGGTGGTTAGTAACAGATGCCAATAACTATGTTTTTCGTATTTTTCCTTCCCTTTAAATTTAGCCTGATGCTTTTGATGGGGCTACTAAATTCCTCTACCTGTAGTTCTGTGTGGATATATGTGTCCCTTACATATATATGTGTCTCTTACATACATACATACACACACACACACACACTCCACCTCCCCTTTTGTCCTTTCTAGTTTTCTTCAATAGGTTGTATCCATCAATTGTAGCATTCCAGTCATATGAGTCATCCCACCAAGTTTCAGTTATTCTTATACGATCATTTATTTATTTATTTAAAACATTTTTATGCCGCCCGCATTACAACAAAGCCTCGGGGTGGCTCACAACAAAAAACAAACTATACAAATATAACAATTATATAACAAAAATATTAAAACCCGGTGCATCTCAGCTTAAAAGATTTAAAATCCTATAAATACCAATAAATTAACAATTAAAATAAGTTTTAAATAAAAAGGTCTTAGCCTGGCACTGAAAAACAAATAACGACAGCGCCAGGCAGACCTCTCTGGGGAGCGCATTCCATAGATGATTGCCTTCATGTACTATGAGCTCAAGTTTGTGTTGTTTCTTTCCATACTCTGAGCATTGGGATAGAGACACGAAAGTTCATTCTCATTGTGCCCTCCTATGTTGTTTGGTAAACTGATGTTAGGCCCCGCCTAAGGTTTTTTCTCTGTTAAAAAACGTAAGTCTTTGTCAGGTGATGATGTCTCCCTTCCCTGTATGTTTCAGTTTAAAGACAGCTTGATTAACTTTTTCAAGTAGTGGCCAAACATGTGTTCCACTTTTTGTGAGGTCCAGCCCATCATTTGCCAATAGTCTGTCTTTCAGGAACCTCGGCTTGTGGTCCCAGAATCTAAATCTTTCTATACAGTACTGCCATAATAGCAAGTCATTCACTTGAACGATTTCTCTTCCTTATCAGTTCCTCTTCCTACTCTTATGGGTAGGATTGGGGGGAAGACTATCTGGGCCTCAGTGTTTTTTATTTTGCTCCCTAGAGTTTTGACGTCTGATGTTATTTAGTCAAAGCTTCTCCTGGCAGTGTCGTTAGTTCCCATGTGGAAATAAATGAAGGTGTATTTGTC
Source organism: Varanus komodoensis (assembly GCF_004798865.1). NCBI lineage: Eukaryota > Metazoa > Chordata > Lepidosauria > Squamata > Varanidae > Varanus > Varanus komodoensis. The sequence continues at coordinate 511,610 of NW_025335358.1, forward strand.
AGTGGGTTGTATGAGTTGCATGAATTTATTGGTTATAACTTTAATCTTGGTGTGAGGGAAACAGCATACTTAGTGATTCTCTGGCTGGGCCTTGTAGTGCTGTTACTTAATGCCAGGTTGGCCCACAATAAAACTTCACAGATTCATTATTTATTTGTGGATCAGGGGACCAACCTGGCATGTATTACCAAGACCTGGATGGATGAGGCAGGGTGGGGTTACCTTGTCCCAGCTCTGTCCACCGGGTTACTAGGTACAGCACCAGCATCACCTCCAGGGATGGAGACTGCGTGTGGCCATTGTTTATCATAATTCCATGTCCTTCTCAAGGCTTCCTGTTCATTGATGTTTGCACCTGAATTGTCTTTACCTTTGCATTGGGCAATCCAGATGGATTAGGGATCTAATCCTGCTGATGTACCATGCACCCCACAGCCCAGCAGCCTCCTTGCCTGAGTTGGGGGACATAGTCTCCGACCTAGTGTTGAAAATTCCTAGCATGTTGGTCCTAGGGGATCTCAACTTCCATGTGGAATCTCCCTTATCTGGGGTGGCTCAGGACTTCCTGGCAGCCATGACAACCACTGGGCTGTCTCAACATGGCCCATTACATGTAAGAGGTCACACTCTAGACCTGACTCTAGATCTTGGGGGGGCTAACATCAACCCCTTTGTCATGGTCAGATCACTTCCTCCTGAGGTTTGAAATAATGATCTCTTTTCTCCTCAGCAGGGGTGCAGGTCTCATTAAATTGGTCCACCCTTGGAGGCTGATGGATCCAAGTGGACTCTGGGGATTTTCCAACTGGCATATTAGGTGCTCCTGTTGATGCCCAGCTCTGTGGAATTTGGAGATGGGCCAGGCAATTGTCATGTTTTCTCCCAAGTGCCCTCTCCCCTCTTGCAGAGCCCAGTTGGATCCTTGGTATATGCCAGAGCTGAGGATGATGAAGCAAGAGGGCAGACAGCTAGAGCACAAGTGGAGGAGACCTTGAAACAAATTCAATTGAACAAGGCATAGTGCCCATTACTGAGCCTAGTCGATGGTGGTAAAGACAGGGAGGAAATGTTTTATCACTGCCAGCATTGTGTCCTCATCATGTCACCCAGCAGAGCTGTTTTGGTTGGTTCAGAACCTTTTACATTGTAGCCCTAATGGAGATTCGACTGAGTCCTTGGAGACTCACTGCCAGGAATTTACGCAACACTTTGAGGATAAAATTGCTTGGATCCATAACAACTTAGACTCTACAGTCACTCTAGTTCTATCAGCAGAGGAGTCCAGTGTACTGTCTTGTTCCATTCTACTGAATGAGTGTCAGCTTTTGCAGCTTGATGATGTGGACAGGGTGCTCGGATCTGTTCAGCCTACAACTGCCTTGCTTGAATCTTGTCTTTCTTGTCAGTCAGGAAATCTAGACAGTCTGGGTCCAGAAGGTTGTTAATGCATCTTTTAGAGAGGAAGGTGTGCCTCCTGCTTGAAGGGGTGCCTCCTGTCTTAAGAAACCTACCCTGGACCCAGCTGATATGAACAACTTCCAATCAATTGCTAACACCCTTTTTTGGGCAAGGTGATCAGGTTGTCCTGGAGGAAACTGATTATCTAGACCCATTTCAATCAGGTTTCAGGACTGGTTTTGGAATGGAAACTCCCTTTATCGCCCTGAGATATGACCTCTGCTGGGAAAGAGACAGGAAGAGTGCAACCCTGTTTTTTTCCCCCCCGGACCTCTTGGTGGCTTTCGATACCATCAACCATGGCATCCTTCTGGAGAGATTGGCTGGGTTGGGAGTTGGGGGCACCGTTTTGCATTGGTTCAAATCCTACCTGGTTGTCCATCTCCAGATGGTAGTGCTGGGACACTACTGCTTTGTGCCACAGTCTTTGCACCATGGAGTCCCACAGGGCTCCACTTTGTCCCCCATGCTTTTCAACATCTACATGAAACTGCTGGGAGAGGTCATCAAGAAGTCTGGACTGAAGTGTCATCAGTATGCCAATAATACTCAGCTCTACCTCTCTTTTTCATCACATCCAGGAGAGGCATTGACTGTTCTGAACAGGTGCCTGAGCTTAGGAATGGGCTGGATGGGCCAATAAATTGAGACTCAATAAGATGGAAGTGCTGTTAGTTGGGAGCCCATTTTTTTCAACTGGAGAATTTTTGACCTATTCTTGCGCTCTTCTTAAAGGATTCTTCTTAAAGGATAAGGTGTGCAGCCTTGGAGTACTCTTGGATTCTGAGCTATCCCTGGTGGCCCAGGTGAAGTCAGTTTCCAGGAGCACTTTTTATCAGCTACATCACCACTTGGACAAGCAGAGCCTTGCCACAGTAAACCATGCACTGGTAACCTCTCTCTTAGATTATTGCAATTCCCTGTAGGTAGGGCTGCCTGTGAAAATGGTGTGGAGCTTGCAACTTGTCCAAAATTGGGCAGCATGCCTGCTTACTAGAACCAGTACTTGTAAGCATATCATGTTGGTCCTTTGCAGGTTGCATTGGCTGCCAGTTGCCAGTTGGGCACAATTCAAAGTGCTTACAATAACAAATAAAGCCCTAAATTGTTTGGGGCCAGGTTAGTTAAAGGAATGTCTCTCCCCATGCATAGAAACAGAGTGAGTCAGAAAGCCCCTTAGGCCATCTAGTCTGACCCCCCAGTTCCAGCTGGCTGCTGCTCATGACATGTCTACCATGTGCATACCAGCCTGATCATTGCAGTCCTCATCTGAAGCTCTTCTCCCCTCCCCCCATTCCTAACCCCAATTAAGTGAGGGGGAGATTTTGCAAGGAGGAGAGGTTTTTTGAGCATTGCACCCACTTCTGGAACTCAGTATCACTGGAGATACAGTTAGAGCCTACCCTTTTGGCTTTCAGGCACCAACTAAAGACACATCTGCTCCATAGATTTTATGACCCTTGTTACTGCTGTTTTAATATTTGTTGATGTGTTGTTGTGAACCTGTTAAAATATTAATTTTAATGGTCTTGTTTTATCTCTGGAATATGTTTATACATTGCATTTATTTGATTTTGTTTATTCTGGTTTTATTGAATTTTGATAACTTTATGACTGTAGTGATACTTGTGCTAATTGTCTATTGTCTTGTGTGTTTTATGTCTGTTGTAATGGATTTTAATGATGCAAGCCACCTACAGATCCTATGACTAGTGGGGAGGCATACAAATCAAATAAACAAGCAAATAAATAATACATATATTTCCATCTCACACAACAGAGTATCTTCCACAACTATCACTCTACTCCTTTTGGTGTAGTAAACTTTGGTATCCTTTTCCTTTCTTGATTGGCCTTTTATCTCTTTTTCAGAGTTGCACAGTGTATTGTGTAGTTTGTTCACACTGGGTTTCTCAAGTAACTTACAGCGGTTCGAGAGTTCCACTGCTTCCACTGATGCAGGGTGTTTTCTAGTCTTCTGCATCTAACTGTCACCCTGTTCCAGTGAGTTTCCTCATTTTCCTCAGGGTTCTCTTGTCCTGCCTCAGCTGCCTGATGCTCTTCTTGCTTCTGGACTACACTTTGCTGTTGCAGCTTCTCCGCTCTGTCTAAAAGCTCTTTGGTTTCTTTATTATCTGGAGGGTGGACACACACTGCTCCATTGTTTTCACTTTTTCCTCTAACAGGGCTACAAGCTTGCACTTGTTGCACATGCAGGCCATTATGCCCTCAGGTAAGAAAACAAACATTGCACTGTTGTTGCAGGTCACCACCACTGTGGAGCCTTCTTGGTCCATTGTTCATGGCACCTTTGTGATTCTGTCTTGGGTGGCTGTTGTGACAACTGGTGCTTTTGAATGTCTTCACAAACTTTAACAACACAGTCCAACTAGTAAATGAGAGTGTGTTACAAGGAAGAAAACAAGTGTGTGTGCAGGGGGGACTTAGAGGAAATAAAGCGAAAAGAAGGGTGGGAAATGTAAGGGGGGAAACGCTTCCCCTTTACCTCCCCCACCACACTCCTGTTTGCTCTGTGGCGGCTTTAGGGCAGGGGTGGCCAGACTTGCTCACCAGAAGAGCCACGTATTGTTAAATGTCAGGTGTTTGAGAACCACAAGACATGAACAATTATTTATTTATCTATTTATTATGCTTTATTTATTATGACCAAAGAGACATTGCTAAAATTATCAGGCTAGTTACTGCAAGGAGGGGTCTTGTGAGTCTCCATCTTGGCAACCCTGATCTATGGGAATTGTTAATGGACAAGATGGCCCCATCAGTTGAGCTAAAAACTCGGTTACACCGATCTATGTCCTGTTGATTTCAATGATGCTTACTCACAGTTAAGCATCCAGAAAAGTGTGTCCCAGGGTGATTTCATTGCAGGTAGCATTCCATTGCAGATAGGATGAAGATTTGTTGGACACTTGGTTTTTACAAACATTTGAAACTGAAGGAAAGTTTAATCTATCACTTAAATGACTGTCCTGACAAAATTGCTTGACTAATTGATTATCATGTATTTCAGCTAATGCAAATCTACACATGCTTCCCTAAGAGCAAGCTCCAGTGAACATAGTAGGGCTTATTGTTGAGTAAACTTCTGCTTGGGAACCGCTATGCTTTCAAGCCAAAATGAAATGCTTGTTTGGCTACAGTTACCCTTTGTCTCCTTTATAATTGAGAATTCAAGTATTGCATGGTCCCTTTCCCCCAGAGTTCCCATGGTTGTTATTTTGTCCACCAGGCCATCCCTTTTAGCATTAAATCGAGGATAGCTGATCCTCCTGTACCTTCCTCTACTTTCTGCTGGAGAAAGTTGTCGGCAACTCATGTCAGGAATCTCTTGGAGGGGCCTTGTTTGGCAGAATTTGTCTCCCAGCATATATCGGGGAAATGGAAGTCCCCCATGATGGCTACATCATTCTTCTAGGAAATGCAGGCAAGTTGCTCTTCAAAGGTTGCATCCTTGTCCTCTTTTTGACTGGGTGGATGGTAATAGATGACAATAACTATGTTTATCTTATTTTTTGCTCCCCTTAAATTAAGCCAGATGCTTTCAGTGGGACTATTAATCCATCTTCTTGTATTTCTGTGCAGATATATATGTCTCTTACATATAGTGCAACTCCACCTCACCTTTTGTCCTTTCTATTTATCTTGAACAGGTTGTATCCATCAATTGTAGAGTTCCTGTCATGTGAGTCATCCCACCAAGTTTCAGTTATTCCTATAAGATCATAATTGCCCTCGTGTTCTATGAGCTCAAGCTTGTGTTGTTTGTTTCCCATACTCTGATCATTGGTGTAGAGACATCAACATTCATTTCTTTCCCTAACAGTTCCTCTTCCACATACTGATAGGCTTGAGGAGAAGACTATTTGGACCCCAGTGTTTTTGATTTTGCTCTCTAGAGCTTTGAAGTCTGCTGTTATTTCAGCAAAACTTCTCATGGCAGTGTTGTTAGTTCCCACGTGGAAGAGGAGGGGTATTTGTCAGTGGGTCATATAAGCTGTGTGATCTTGCTGGTTATAACATGAACCTTGTTGCCAGGGAGACAACATAATTGGTGATTCTCTGGGCCATCATGACATAAATATTTTTCCATTTTGCACTAGAGGGAATCTCCCACAACTAGCACTCTTCTCCTTTTGTTGCAAATTTTGCTATCCTTTTCTGATTGGCCTTTTATCTCTGAAAAAGAGTTATTCAGTGTGTTGTGCGGTTCTTTTAAGTGGGTTTCTCACATGTCTCTTCCTCAAGTGACTCAAAAACAGTTTGAGAGTTCCACTGCTTCCTTGGGTCAGAGTGTTTTATAGGTCTTCTGCATCTAACTGTCACCCTGTTTCAGGGAGTTTCTTAATTTTCCCTTCCCTCAAGGTCCTCTTCTACTGCCTCGGCTTGCTGCTGCTCTTCTTCCTTCTGGACTATACCTACCTGTTGCAGCTCCTCCACTCTGTCTAGGAACTCATTTGAAGTGAAGTTTGGAGAATCTTTTTCCCAGGAATTGTTTTCAAAATATGTAATGCTTCATTTCACACAATTTCTGGGGTACCTCCCCCCACACTACAGATTTTGGTGAAAAGGATGCAACTTTTAATTAAAGAAGGTGGGCTTGGCTTTCCAGATGTTGCCTTCATCAGGAAGCTTATTTATTGACTAGTTCAAAATGTTGGTCCATCTTGCTCAGTTTTGGAACCCTTATGTTTGGAACCTTTCTCCAAAAGGATATCATTAGATACTTGGCACACTAAGGTGCTCCTGCTGTCATGGCAGTCAGAGAGATGTAGCATATTTCATCAATTACACTTTGACCCATGTTCATGCTAATTTGACTTTATAGAAAAATCCAGATATAAAAATGGTTAAGATTTTTGTTCATGTGGCAAACATTGATTTTTACTTTGAAATGTGTGTGGATGATTAGTTTTTGTCATTGTCAGCTCTGCATGCCAAATATGATTTGACTGCTTTGGGTGAAAAGCAATACTTGTATTTGCAACTTGCAAATCTACTTTGTGAATGGAAACACTGATTGAGGCTGAGCACTTTGCATGTGTGCCAGAAGATCTATGGATCTTAGGTTCTGTCCTATTCAGCAAAGCTTGCTTGCTTGCTCTTTCTTTTTCTTTCTTTCTTTCTTTCTTGAAATGGATGACACAATGTCTTTTAAATAAGGGTCTTCTAAGTTACCTAACTTTCGAGAAGTCATCCTAGTAATACCTGACTTAAATGTTTTTGCACATACTTCTTTTTGGTTAGAAATTATTGTACAAACTTAGTACCAGAATGTTTCAAATATCTGCTGATGCTTATATTCTTTTTAATTATTTTCCTCCAGTATAGAAGGAGACTATACTGAAGTATAGTCTATAGTCTTCTATACTTCTATACTATCTCTTTCTATACTTCAACAACTTATCTATTGTTGCAGGTAAGTGGACTTTGCACATGCTTTTGACAGTGAAAAGACTGACATTACAATATTGGATAGATGAACTCACACCTCCTATAACCCAGGTATAGGACTTAACTACACTTTCAGTAGTCAGGTGGGTAAATACCAAATTCTTATAAATAAACATGAGAATATTTGGCCCACCTTCTCTGAAGCTTATGTTGAAATGTTTCTAGTGATAGCTGTAGCATCATATATACATTATGGACAAACATTTCATGTATACCTATTGTAAGTTATTTTCTGTAAGAAAATTACATTTTTTCTATTATATGGTTTTGTTGGTCTGGTAAAATTCATATAAAAATTAATTTTAAAACTCCTCTACCCATAATGCACAGCTGTGTTAAGCATCTTCCTTTTAACATTACTTCTTTCATCAGTATTTCTTAAAGGTTTTTGTACGTGGTCAAGTAGTGCCTGAAAGGGAAGGAGTGTGTCTCTCTGTGTGTAAAGCTATTTTCATCCATAACTGCATCCAAGATAGTACAGCATTTGTAACCACTATCCTAAAAGACTTTAAAAGACCCTCCAGACCCACCACTGAGTTTTCAAGCTGTATTCCTAGGGACCTTGAGGACCCTCCAAAAATTATCTTGCTAAGGTCAGTTCTGCAGAACAAGCTTCTCTAAAATGCAGCTCATTCCTCTTGATCTTCACTTAAAATGTACTCTCAGTTCATGCAAAACACTGCAGCAGCTCTGAGGTGTTTCTAGGGGAAGCATTTGTTCTGCAGTCATTTCATTCACAAAATTTAACAGGTAGTCTATATGCTACTGTCTTTCTGCTCACCAGGGAAATGCAGAATAGCTACAGTATGGCTTTTTAAATTTGTTATGTTGAGAGCTATTGGTCGGAAAAGATCCCAGGACAGGACCATACAGCAAGAGAATGTGTGGGAAGGAGGTAGATCTCCAGATAGACAGTTCAAAATATCTGGAGAGCTGCTTTCTGCCCACAATCCCTGCCAACATGCAAGACCTTCATAACAGATATTCAGAGATTCCTTAGGAAATAAGTTGGTGTGAAAGGGGTTTCTTGAAGCTGAAAGTGTGAAGACCACCATCCTAAACTCAAGGAATGTGGAAAAAAGAATGATAGTACTCCGATATTATATAACATGCTGTGGGTACTACTTTGTTTCTGTCACAGTTCAAACTTTGACTTTTAAAGTCCTAAGCAACCTGGGACCAGAGTAGAATTTAGCATGTCTGCACATGAAGGTATCTGTCCTCCCCTTGAAATTGGCATTGGAGACTTTCTTCCACATTCCCACCATAGGCATGGCAGGTAGGAACAAGGGACAGGCAGTAATAATGTTAGTCTACCTTATTGTTTGTTTTGATAACACTACCTGAGTAATTCTTAGAACAGCCTTGAAAAATAGACCAGTGTTGTATCCATCCTCAGATCCATATTGCAAATGAGGGATTTCTCCTGAGATCTGCTCCCACACTGAGCCACCATACTCCACTGAAATCTAGCATGGGAAGCTTTCTTGTTACCTTCTTCTTCCTCAAAGAAGCTTCCTCCTTCTGGAACTTATGAAAGTGCTAGAAGGGAAGAGAAACCTTTCTCCAGTTATTCTGCCCAGGGATCCACAGAAGGGAGTTCAAGCCGACCTGTTGTTCTATTACCACTCTCGCCCTTCTGTCCCAAGAAACTGGAAGCAAGCCATAGCTAAATAAAGTGTTTAGCATTGTCAGCACAGTAATACAAGGAGTCTTCAAAAAGTTTTGCACTTTTATATTTTATAAATATAATTTATTCTTGGGATATAAAACAGGAGGTATATTTCTCCACTTCAGCAATGAGAACTTGGGGATGGTAGGAGTGTAACCTTGCTTGCAGGCCTTGCTACTGACCTCACATGTGCAGTTGGACCTGCACATGCCCCTGATGTCTGCACACTGTCCCCAAGGTCTGAAAGGAGCAGCTGAATATATCATACCATAACGATATAGGTGTTCTGCCCAGTCAGGGACCCACAGGTTTGGAGTCATGACTAGATGAAGTATCTGCATGTGTGTGCCTGTAAACACTCTTTTGCTCCATGCATGATTACAAGAGATTGAGGCTTCAGAGACAAGGGATATGAAAGTAGGGCTTGCAGGTATGGTCCCACCCCTCCCTCCCTCCCTTTCTCCACAAGTTCACTGTACAGAAAAGAACTTCAAAGTGTACAAAAGTAAGATTCATCTTCTTCTCCAACTCTGCCTAAATCACTGACTACAACAATGAGAGGGTTGTGGAAAAGTGTACTGGACAGTTTACTCCAAGGTCAATTGATCAAGCTATTTCTCAGGAATAATTAAATAGTGATGCGTGGAGCCACTTGTTTCCATTCTGCACTATTCTAGCAGAGAATATTTTAGAGTGCATCCTTATGCATGCTGAGACAGAAAAAGTCCAGCAACTCACAGCTTTCTCCAGCCAGCCATAGTTTTGCTTCCACCAAAAGCATTGGTTCTAGCCTAGTTTCTGGTGAATGCATAACATTGTCCTACCCTATGACTGGATGGCCAAATCAGATCTGATACTTGGAAGTAGGCATATGTGAAGGTCTTTGCTCACTTTTATATACACTAGTCTGATCTGCACTGCTGAACTGAGGTGCAGATTGGAACTAAGTTATCCAGTAATTTCTCCATTCCCCAAATTTCTGACACACAACTTCAAAAGTGGCAAAAGACATTTAAAAATGTGTATGCTTTATTTTTAACAAAGATGTAATGTAAGTTTTTGTGTATTTTTTAAAAAAATAAAAGCAAATCATGATCTGATGCAGCAACAAGATGTATCAGAGCTATGCATGAACAGATGTTGAAGTGACATGGACTAAAAATATACAAATTTGCTCAACCCTAATGCAGATGCTCAGCAGAATGGCTGACCCTCAGAGGCTGAATTGAGAGAGTGAAGGCCAGAGTTGTAGCAGTCCACCTTGTCTGTGGGTGAGTCCTAAGGGAACAGGAGTGCCAGTTCACATATTTCCAGTTCACATACAACAGTGTCCTTTCAAACTCTGGACAATGTCAACAAGACAATATGCATGTGCACATGGCTTGATGGCACCTGCTTGGCTTCTCCTGCTAGCAGGAGTGGTTCAGCAAGCCAGGAAAACCCCATCCCTGGCCTGCTTAGCATTTCATTCCAACTTGCAACTCTGTTTATTTCTCTGCTGTCAAGCTCTAGCAAAGAACAAGCACTGTATACAACCCAGCTCTCACAACTGTTGAAAACAATTTTATTTCCCTTTCCAAGGCAATCATGGACAACAGCTTAAATAGTTGTTAAACTCAGGAGTCAGATAAAATGGCTTCCTGAGCTGAATTGGCCTGCAGGCTACCAGTGCATATATCAGTGTCTTGTAGAGTGGGAGGCTGCAGTGGGTGCACTGAAAATAGTCAGCTCTGCTGACAGTACCAGTTTCCCCTTCCTAAAGTGAAGCTTACTACACAAGGTTTGTTCTCTTTCGGATCATATTTGGTCTATATAGTTTGCTTCCAAACCTTGAATCAAGACACAGTTGACACAAGCTTTCACAATTGCCCATAAATCCTCTTGTGGCAGGCTGCTGCAGGACTGCTTTTTGGAATATATTAAAGCAAGCCCTACATTAGATATCCATGTCTTGCTTACATCTCATTTAGACTATTTGCAATTTACTCTATGGGGGGGAGGGGTTTACCCCTGAACAGTACTTACATTCTTTGGTACAAAAAGTGACATCTAGTTGTGTCTTGGTATCCAGAACATATTGCATCTGTTCTTAAAGACCTGCATGGGTTGCCAGTTACTTTCTGGGTTCCATTCAAGGCTTTAAAGCCCTAAACAACCAGGGCCTGGCTATCTAAGGGAAAACCTGTGTCAAGATCTGCAGGAGAAAACCTTTTGAAGTTACCATTTTCTGAAGTGGCCCACATGGAAGTGTTCTCTCCTGTTTCACTCCCAAACTATGGAATGCGCTTTTTGAAAAATTACAACCGGACCTCATTCTCTCAGCCTTTAAAAAGAATCTTTCCAATTTAGCTTTTTGAAGCATCTAGTTTTTACTGTTTGAATGCTGTTATTTCTATTTGTTGCAGGATTTTGTTGTTTAAATTGTTGTGTACTTCTTGAGGGCTCTAAGCAGATAAGGTGGTATACAAATGATAATAATAAGTTAAAGAAATTGGAGATAGATCTGTGATGATTTTATATCCGTAGGTCTCCTACTTGTTCAGATGAATAATGAAATATAAAGTTACTGAGTTACAGAAAGCAAATAAAATAAAACCTTGCATGTATTACATTTCCAAACATCACAGTTTCTTACCCTATCTCAAGATTCAGAGGTGTTCACAATGGCAAGACTCTTGTTCACCTCCACCTGGCTGGAAGAAAAACTTAGCTAGTGAATATGAATTAGTCTCACACTAGAAAAACTGCACAAAAGGCATTGCATAGAAAACATAACCATTTTAATTATGTGATATGTAGATTTAAAATATTCTTCTGGATCATATTACCCGTGTTTCTAGCATGGCTAGATCACTTTGGATGACTGGAGGACCAAATCACACTCAACTAGCTGAATTCTCAACTAGAGAACTGGTTGTGACACTTATTTGCCAAAGCCTAAGTATCAGCCAAGATACTTAGAAAGAAGATGGAATTTGGCTAGAGAAAGCAAACACAGTTCTAGATTCTGGAGAACTGGATGGTGAGGCAGTCTTGGTGATGCTATTCCTGCAGAACTGATATGCTATGGAACAGAGAGGGATGTCAGAGAAATCCTCAGTAGATTCTAATGAGTTTGCATTGTTTTATTTATTTATAATATTTATATGCCACCTCATAGCCCAAAGTGCTCTCTGGGTGACTTACAATAAAAACAAATAAGAACAGTAAAAATGACAATTAAATAAAAACTGTAAAAAGAACCATTAAATAAGACAATTAAAAGAATAAAAGCCATTAAAACAGTGCAAATATGGCAATCAGGCAAAAAGTCACAAAAATGCACATATCAATAATGTTAAAACAATATTGAAACCACCATCAGAAGGAAATTAGCAACAGCACCAGGAGCACCAGGGAGCAGATTCCATAAATGCTTATCGTGCTTGCTGTGGGATTTTTATGAATCTGACCTGCAGTTACCTCAGTGCTAGCTTTTTGTGAGTTATATGGATCCTACGAACTTATAGACTTTGTAAAAGAAACTTTTTATGGGATGGGGAGATTTATGCAAAACACTTTGTAGTGGGTGAGAATTACCCAAAACACAACAAAATGTGTACATCCATAAGAACAGGTATTCCCTGCTTGCTACTTCATCAGCTTCTGTATCTGTAACCAAAAAAGACATTTCCCACTTATAGTAAAGTTCCTTCTACAGCTGAGCTTCTCTCTCCTGAGAATGGATACCTGGAATATTACACCACTTAGATGAAACTTCCCATGCTCATGATGCATTTCAAATGTGATCCTAAGCTCTGCACAAAGATTGAGATTTAGGAGATGGTGAAGAGCATTCATTACCAAGGATATGGGCCCAGGTGCAAAACTTGCAATTGAGAGGAACACAACTCTCACATTTATCAATCTTGTGTACTTCAAAAAAGAGAGGAATGGGAGACAAAAAGTAGTACATGTACACCTATTTATTATTATTTAGGTCTGTCCTTCAATCACAATATATCTGCCTACATACTTGAGTAAAAATTAGCTGAAATTAATGAAACAACTCCTGAATAAAATCAACCATGAATTTTGTATTCAGGTTGTCAGCCTAGGCTCCAAGGTAAAGGGAAGTTGGCAAAAATAAACACATAAAAGACTCAATTGTGTTTGGCAGAGATTTTCATTTAGGTAGCCACTAGGCTGTATACAGAAAAGTAAATTAATAAAAACAAGCTCAGATAATTATCAAAATCGTAGCATTTCAGAATCACAAAGGTAGACTGCACAAATCATGACACAATATCCTAAAATCCACCAGCCTGACAAATTCCTCTCTAGGACTAGAAATAAGTCTTTCGAATATTCAATTAGACTATTTCATATCAGGGAAAAAGGCAACATAAAAATTATGCTAGTTCAGGTCCATCATAATTAAGGGTGATGGATTGTGATATTATGTGTCAAATCTAGTGGTATATGATTAGAGGATATAAATCTTTTTTTTTTATTTTTATGAAGGCACGTTCTTTGCAAAACAGGAAGAAAATGCTGCTAAGACACCTTAATGTCCTGATGAATTATTAATACAGAAACAAACAAGCAATAGCTTCTGTACAGGAAACTGGACTAAGGGTACAGAAATTCTTTTTTCTGGATTAGAAATTTCTGTTTACAAATAGCTCCAGCCCATGTGACACTACATTCAACTTTGAGATTGGGTTTTTTCCAAAGCTCCATTCTTTTGCTCACTGAGATTACAAAAACTGAAGAGATAAATAGGAGGCTGAAAAAGATTGTTACCACAGAAAGAAGAATGCATATTTTCCAAGGAACAAAGTCAGAGCAGATGTTAGTGACATTATCCATAAAACAGCTAGCCAAAAGCTCATGGTGGGTCACCATAGGTTCCATTTGCTCATTCCTGAGGACAAGTTGCAATACATACAGCACAGTTCCAGTGGACCATTCCAATAACCTACAAAACTATTTTCCAGAGCTTCTCAAAGAAGAGAAACGTGCATTTGCTTACAGAACAGAAGTGATTTCACACTATTCTTTAAAAATGTCATATTGACTTTCTACCCATTCTTGCCTAGGAGTTCGGTGAATCTTCGAATTAAAAAGTATATACACCAGCAGATACATTTACAATAAGCAGAAACACTTCCATGCCGTTGTTAAACTTAACTTCCTTTAAATTACAAGTTGGTACTAGAATACAACATTTTGCAGTTACATTCAGTTCTACTCCAGTCTATACTGTTGCATAAAGCTATAGATTATAATCCTTACAAATTAAATTCCTAAATGCATATACCGTATTTTTCACTCTATAAGACGGACTTTTTTCCCCCTCAAAAGTAAGGGGAAATGTCTGTGCGTCTTATAGAGCGAATGTGTATGTGCCCGACGCCTGGGACAGACTGCTCACCCCCACCACCTGGGAAGACCTGCCACCGCACCGCCCGGAAGATCACCGGCAGCACGCTGCCGGCCCCATGTGGCACCACCTGGCCAGCACGCGCTTGATGCACCCTGCTCCGCCCCCCCGCCAGCACAGGTGAGAGCTGTGCCTCTCAGGGGGAGGCGTGCGGAGGAGGAGGAGCCATGGCCTTTAACCCGCTGGCTGCACAGAGAGCATGGAGAGATGGACTGCTCACCCCCACCGCCCAGGAAGACCTTCCGCTGCAACCGCCGCTGCCACACTGCCCAGAAGACCATCGCCGGCACGCTGCCGGCCACCTGCACCACGTGGCACTACCTGGCCGGCACACGCTTGGTGCACCCTGCTTCGCTCCCCCCTCCAGCACAGATGAGAGCTGTGCTGCTCAGGGGGAGAGGTGAGAAGGAGGAGGAGCCGCAGGCTTTAACCTGCCAGCTGCATGGAGATGGACTGCTCACCCCCACCACCTGAGAACTGCTTACCCCCACCACCTGGGAAGACCTGCCACCGCGCCACCCGGAAGATCACCGCCAGCATGCTGCCAGCCCCACGTGGCACCACCTGGCCGGCACGCGCTTGGCACACCCTTCTCTGCACCCCCCAGCACAGGTGAGAGCTGTGCCGCTCAGGGGGAGAGGTGCGGAGGAGGAGGAGCCGCGGGCTTTAACCCACCGGCCTCATGAAGAGATGGACTGCTCACCCCACCACCCGAGAACTGCTCACCGCCACCACCTGGGAAGACCTGCCACCGCGCCACCCAGAAGATCACCGCCAGCACGCTGCCAGCCCCACGTGGCACCACCTGGCCGGCACGCGCTTGGCGCACCCTGCTCCTCCCCCCTTCTCCGGCGCAGGTGAGAGCTATTAATCACAGGTCAGTGTGTGTTTTCAAATGGCAAACCATCTTTTAATGAAGCCCATGGGGAAGTGATGGGGAATGTGCCTGTGATTATCAGGAAGCTTTCCATGGATCAGTTATCTGTTAGTTGAGCAGACACATTTTTTTTAGGATCAGTGGATATTTGAACAGCATTACCTTCGTGTATGAAGTTTATTCTTCAAAGGCTACTTAGTCCGCTGTGTGTTTGATTTACCATACAATATCTCATTTTTTGTCAGAAGTTTTTTTCTATTATTTACTAGTAGGGCAGCGTGGACATTACTGGCTTTTTTAGATTTGTTATGGAATTGTCCACAGCAGCTCTTGTATAACTGGTGTAGATTGTGGATTCCTTCAATAATTCCACTACTGACTAAGAAAGTGATGTCAGTGATTGTGAGCAACAGAGCTTCATAAATTCTGATTCTAGTGATGATGAGTTCTATGGGTTCAACGAAAACTAGAAGAGTACTCGAACTTTAAAGTCTCTCTTTTGTTAATGACAGTGATGATGGTTCTTAATGCCACTGTTGACTGCTGTTCACTTTACAAGGTTGAAATACGGTATTACTGTATTCTGTTATAGTTTATGAAATAGTTTAGTAAACCATTTGATTCAGAATATTTTTTTTTCTTGTTTTCCTCCTCTAAAAACTAGGTGCGTCTTATGGTCAGGTGCATCTTATAGAGTGAAAAATACGGTAATACAGTCATCAAGTAGACCGAGAATTGCTCCCCTGTAAACACATTTTAATGTTTCATAGATCACCATGCTGCTCAATTTTAACAACCTTCCCCAGATTAGAAGCCTTTATCTGGATGTCTCTGTTAATCTTACCAATTGAGTAACATCACCGATAAGGATCGTAAAAGTTGAAAAACTTCACATTCTATGGGTTGAACAATTTTCATTTCCAACATAATCAAGGAAGGAAGGAACACATTTTTATTGTGAAGATGAACGAAGATGAACAAAACTTTAACACAATCTATGTATGGCTAAAGTTGTGCTGAAGAATTGAAACAGTTATCCAACACTAGGAATTTATCTGTGTATTTATTTATTACATTTATAACCTGGTTTTCCACTGAAAATAGTGGTCAGCACATAATAATGAAACAACAAAAATATAAATAAAATATTAACACACATTAAAAAGAGCTATTAGTACATATTAGATTAAAACCTAGAACCTTGTTCATCAACAAGTACGCTTAAATGCTAAATGCCTTCCTGAATAGGATATTAACTGCCTGTGAGGAGGCAAAGGGGTTCACCCCTTTTCTTGGGGCCTTCCACAGAGGAGGGCCGAAGACAACAGGGCGAGGCTGGGAATCTGTGTGGGGAGAGCAACTCACGAGAAGGCAACAGCCAGGGAATGCGAGCAAGCATTCAGCTGTATGGGATTGCGGACCGAGGAGGAACAGCAGGGTTGGGTGAAGTGCTGCATGAGGAGGGGGGTATAAAGAGGAGGCAGAGGAAGGAGAAGGAGAGGAAAAGAGAGAAAAGGAGAGAGACAGAGAGAGATGGAAGAGAGGAAAGAAGGTGAAGTGCATGGGTGTTTGAAGAGCCAGCACAGCTGTCGCAGGCAGGCAGGCCAATGCAAACTGCAAGTAGAGACTGGGGAGCGTTATTGTCGGGGCAGCACAGTTCATTGTCATAGTGAGAAGAGGGAAGGGAACTGGAGCAGGCAAGGGCCAGGGTGCTGTGGGAAGCAAGTCGGTGAAAGTGTAACTGGGGAATAAAGACCCAGTGAGTGCACCATCTTTCTTGTGTTCATGGAAAAGCAAGAAAGGGGTGGCTTTAGCTTGCACCTCCCTCCTGACTCAGTCACAGTGGTGGAGAATGTGGACAAGGTGGCATAGGGGGCACAGGTCACCCCCCCCCACCCCAGCTGACTCCTGGATGGCTTGGTTGGCTGATCAGCAAAGGCTCCAGGCCCAGGAGCAGCAATGTCTGTTGCAGCAATTAACAGCACAACAGACGCAGTTATGGAGCAAGTTTTCACCGCTCACCTCCAGAGCCAAAGCTCTTTGCTTCAGCAAGTTCTGGGGGTACTACAAAGCCCTCAAGTTGAGACTCTGGTGGGGCAGACAGGAGAAAAAGGCCCAGGGCCTATGCAGATCTCTAAGATGACCACAGAAGATGACCCTGAAGCCTTTCTAAATACCAGTGGGCCCTCATCTTGACACCTTGCCTCATGGGTCCTGCCCAAGAAGCAGTGGATACCCTTACCCCAGAAGTGGCAGGCCAATATGATTTAGTCAAGGCAACCATTCTAGGGATTTTGAATGTCTCCGAAGAGACCTATCGGAGGCCGATGAGAGGGGTCATATATGCGACTGGCACATCGCCCAGGGCTTTGGGACAAAAGATTTGTGCTAATGGGCTGCAATGAAGCATGCAGTCCGCAGTGCTGAACAAGTGACTGAGCTGGTCCTGCTGGAACAGTTTATAACCGTCCTGCCCACCCCAGCCAGAAACTGGGTTAGGTGCCAGAGCCTGAAACCCTAGAAGAGGCCATTGTACTTATGAAAACTTTTGTGGAGCCAGATATAGGAGACAGGCTAGGGGCCACCCTGGTGGGAGAGTCAGAGACAGAAAGCACCTGTGGGCCATGGCAACAGGGGCCCAGAGAAATCAAGATCAGATGAACCAGCACCAACTGGAAGGGGCATGAGGCACAAAAATGTTGCCCAGCTGGAAGCACATGCAACAGCCCCCTCCCCCTTGGCTTTGTCACACCTTACAAATGGGAAAGGAAGAGGATCCCAGCTGAAGCCAGTGTGCTGTACTTGTGGTAAGGAGGGGCATTTCCGATGGGACTGTCCATTGATGGAGTGTGACTTTGTGGAAGGCTGGTGGTCCACCCCTGTGAATGCTGCCCCTCAGCAAGCTTGGCGGGTTCAGGCCAGGATGGATGGGAAGGAGGTTGAAGTCTTGGTAGACACAGACTGTGGTTGCACCCCGGTTAGGCAAGCCCAGGGCAGCCCCTTGGCAGAAATACTGCAGGTGAAATGTATACATTGGGATGTCAACCTTTATGCCGCTTGATCGGCCAAGGTGGAGGTAAAGGGGAAGGTACACCTATGTAAGGTGGGAGTTCTCCCCAGTTTAGCTTACGAAGTGATAATTGGATGGGATTGGTCCCATTTTGAAGAGTTGGTGAGGGAGGTGAGCTCGGAGGTTGCCTTGGCAGGGAAGTAGGAAGACGTAGGCCTTATGGCTCTACGTACTCCCACAACCGGCTGGTCTTCCTCCAGCAATATGATGCCTCCCTTGTCCACACCCTGAGGCAAGCCCAGGACCCCTCAGAAGCAAGAGAGGGTGCAAGCAGTAGTCCCCATTTGAGATTATGTTGGGGGGATTGCTGTATAGGGTCATACCTGCATGGGAAGGACACTGTGAACTGTGACAGTTAGTGGTTCCTGAATGCCTGAGGCTAGCCGTTTCACGACTAGCTCATGACCTGCCTACTGCTGGCCACTAGGTGGTGGAAAAAAACACCGACAGGCTAGTCCAGAGGTTCTAATGGCCAGAGGCATATGCTCAGGCCAAGCAGTACTGCTTGTCCTGTCCGGAATGCCAGAAGACTCAGAGGAAAGGAGCCTCTGCAGGGCCCTTGATACCCATGCCAGTTATAGGGGAGCCCTTTGAAAGGATTGGGGTGGACCTGGTAGGGCCCTTGGAGAAGTCAGGCCGGGGACACCAATATATACTACGCTACCCGCTACCATGAGGCCATTCCTCTAAGAGTACTTCAGCTCGTGTTATCGCCCAAGAGCAGTTGGGGGTTTTTGCCTGGGTGGACTTCCCCAAGGAAATTTTGACAGATCAGGCCATTAATTTCATGAGCCAGGTGATAAGGCAGATGTGGGACCTGTTGCGGATAGGGCCCTTACACACCACGGTCTATCATCCACAGACCAATGATCTAGTGGAATGCTTTAACCAGACCCTTAAGCAGATGCTTAGAAAGTTTGTGTCGCCCTATCCGCATCAATGGCATGTTTTGTTGGGCCCCTTGATGTTCATGATAAAGGAGGTGCCTCAAGCCTAGTTAGGGTGTTCACCATTTGAGTTACTATACGGGTGACACCCCCAGGGAATTCTAGACCTAGTCAAGGAACAGTGGGAGGCATCAGCTCTGGAGCCCACCTCCACCCTCCAGTATGTGCTAGATATGAGAAAACACCTCACTGACCTAGCTCAGTGGGTCGAGAGTAATTTAAGCCAGGCCTGAGGAGAGCAGCAGTTCTATTACGATTGGCACATCCAACCCTGGACGTTTCAACCAGGCCAGCACGTTCTCCTGCTCCTGCCCACAGAAGCGGGCAAGTTGTTTGCACAGTGGCAGGGACCTTACGAGGTCATTAGGAGGGTGGGGCTGGTGGACTGTGAGATACGCTTCACTGATAAGCAGTGCTCAACCCAACTTTACCATGTAAATCTACTCAAGGCCTGGAGAGAAAGAGAGAGTACCAGTCATCAGGCAGATTGCACAGCCGGGGGGAGAGGGAGTGAGACTCCAGCTTTAGGCCCTGGGAAGTTATCTCTTGATCCCAAACTAACACCTGCTCAAGTAGCACAAGTCCGGGCCTTGGAGGCAGAATTTACAGAGGTATTCTCTGATCGACCTGGGCACACAATGGTCATAGCCCACCATATACAAACTGTCCCTGTGGCCATTGTCAGGGTACCAACACGGCCCTACCCACCGCAACTGAAGCAAGTGATAATAGAAGAAGTAAGATGAATGCTCCAATTAGGGGTCATTGAGAAATCGGTGAGCGTTTGGAGGAGTCAGCCGGTCTTGGTCCCCAAGCAGGATCAGATTGTCCATTTCTGTGTCGATTTCAGGAGGGTCAATGAGGTATCAAAGTTCAACGCTTACCCATGCCCTGAAGTTGCTGAATCCTCTGGGGCAGGTCCATTTCCTTTCTACCCTAGATCTCACTACAGAGTATTGACAAATCCCATTGACTGAAGATTCCAAAGAAAAGACAGGCTTTGCCACCCCTGTAGGGCTATTTCTATTTAAATATATGCCCTTTGGGTTATAGCCGCAACCTTCCAGCAGCTTATGGACAAAGTCTTGGGACATTTGTTCCATTGTGCCGTGGCCTACATCGATGATATTGTAATATTCAGTCATACCTGGGAGGAACATCTAGACAACCTCCAGCAAGTTTGGGTGGCTCTAAGACAGGCCGGGTTGATGGCTAATCCAGGCAAGTGTAGAATAGCTCAACAGGAGGTGCAGTACTTGGGGTATATCGTAGGTCACGGGCAGATACTGCCTATGGCAGATAAAGTGGAGAGGCTGAGCCAGTGGCCACGGCCTCACACAAAGAAGGAAGTACAACAGTTTCTGGGCCTTGCCAGTTACTATAAGCAATTCATCCCTCATTTCTCCTCCAAAGCCCCCTTAACAGAGACGCTTAAGAAAAGGCAAAGCCGTACCCTAGTGTAGTCTAAGGAGATGGAACAAGCTTTTGAAGAATTGAGGACCTGTCTCCTCAGCCAGCCTATTTTATGGTCACCAGATTTCTCCCGGCCTTTTATCCTCCAAACCAATGCCTTAACCGTGGGCTTGGGAGCAGTTCTGACCCAGGGAGAAAGGGCGGTTGAACATCCAGTACTCTACTTGAGCCATAAGCAGGAACCCCGAGAGCACCAGTACTCCACAATTGAGAGGGAGGCTCTAGTCGTCAAATGGGCTGTTCTGCCTCTGAGACATTATCTATGGGGTGTCCCATGAATGTTGGTCACTGACCATGATCTATTACAATGGCTAAATAGGATGAATGATGACAACCCTCACCTCACCTGTTGGTATTTAGCATTACAGCTGTACACCTTCACAGTCAGACATAGAAATGGTCACCAACATGCTAACGCTGATTTCTTTTCCCACCAGGGTCCCTGGCCCTTGCATGGAGATGGTGATCCCCTCTTGGAGGGGGTGGTATGTGAGGAGGCAGAGGGGCTCACCCCTTTTCCTGGGGCCTTCCACAGAGCAGGGCCGAAGACAACAAGGCGAGGCCGGGAATCTGTGTGGGGAGAGCAACTCATGAGAAGGCAACGACCAGGGGATGCAAATGAGTGCACAGCTGCATGGGATTGCAGACCGAGGCAGAAACACCTGGGTTGAGTGGAGTGGTGCATGAGGAGGGGGTATAAAGAGGAGGCAGAGGAAGGAGAAGGGGAGGAAAAGAGAGAGGGAGACAGAGAGATATGGAAGAGAGGAAAGAAAGGAAAGAAAGCTGAAATGCTCCAAATGGGTGTTCGGAGAAGAGCTGTCGCAGCTGTTGCTGGTAGACAGGCCGGTGTAAACCACAAGTAGAGACCAGGGAGCATTACTGTCAGGGCAGCACAATTCGTTGCCATAGCAACAGGAGGGAATGGAGCCAGAGCAGGCGAGGGCCAAGGCGCTGCAGGAAGCGAGCCGGTGAAAGTTTAACTGTGGAATAAAGGCCCAGTGAGTGCACCATCTTCATGGAAATGCAAGAATGGGGCAGCTTTAGTTTTCACCCTCCTCCTGACTAAGTCACACTGCCCTACAAGGGACAACAGAGTTGGACGTAGCCTGTCCTTTCATGGCAGCGAGTTCCAGAGCCTAGGAGAGCCCATTCGGAAGAATGGTTTCTTCTCATGTTTCTACTAAGTGAGCTTTTCATGGTGAGAGAAGGGCCTCTCACAAGTTTCTTAAAATCTGGGCAGGTTCATATGGGAGAAAGCAGTCTCCCAAATAGCCTGGTCCTAAGTCATGTAGCTAAGAGGGCTGGGAAATGTACTTTGGTGAAATGCAACTGAGTATTAACAGGAAGCTTTAACTTGTTCATAGAAAAGAGCTGAAGTGTATCAATGCAGCAGCAATGTCAACATTCAAAGCTTTTCCCCCCCAAAGATAGAGTTGCTTAGGAAGGCAAGTTCTACAGGCATTAAAATCCTTGTTCAACGTAATTTGTAAGGAGATCAGAATACATATAAAAGATGAACTACATTGAAAGAATATAGCACTGAAAAAAGTATATAAATAATTATATAACATATATAATCATTAATGCATACAAGGGAGAAACTAGCCTTACATCATATTAGTCTACAAGAGCGTAAGTTTAAAATAAAATTTAGATGGGTAAAACGGAATAGAATCAACTATTCAGAGATCTTGCAGGAAAAAGAGAGAATTAAGAATTCATTAGCTACTTCATAATCCAAATGGAAGTGGCTCCATATTCTAATTTTTAAAGCATTTGGTGTAGGTACATTTCATGGTCCACCACAAAGACTATAAAATTCTGTACCACTGTCATTTGTGTTGTGATAGTGGATCATGAATTCCATGTTACGATGGAACTAGATTTTTCTGATGTAAAGGAACATTTTCTGTAGGGCACAGTGGTATAGTAGAGGAACTATTCTAATAAGTGTAGATTCTCAAACTGCCATTTACGTTGCCAAATTTTAATCCAATTCAGAGCAACCACAGTAAGAGGGCCCATGGAAAAGATAAGAACAAGTCAGCTTTAAGTTCTGTGTGCATGCGTGTGTGCATGAGGGGGAAGATTTTTGGTTAAGAGACCTGCAACACGCTTTCCAAAGAGCAATCTACTCTCCTAGCAAGAGCTCATCTCACTACTTGTTATGACTGTTCATTCTCCCTCTGTTCCTGGTCTCAATCTAAGTAATAAGCAGGAAAGTTTTACTAATGAATTAGTTTGCAGACCCTTAAAATGTAAGAGGGCCTTTTTATGGGTTAGTGCTGATAATGAGCTGAGATCTCCTTTAACTATTGCTCAGACTTTATTAAGAAGTCAACTTCAAACTTTAAAAATTGGAGCTTTGAGAAAAACATTAGGGCAGATCATTATTTATCCTAAGAGAGGTGAAAGAGGCAACATAGTAGCCATCATCAAACATTTGATCAGCTGTTACCCATTTGGAACAAATCTGTTCTCTGTATTCAAGCAGCACAAAAAATTGTAACATTTAATGGGCTTGGAGGAATAAAATAGTTTTCTCTCCACACAAAATGACAGCAATAGAAATGCCAAGTCAAAGTATAGTGTTTGCTTTTTAAACCTTGTAGCTTAGGACCTCAAAGAGGTCCCTGAAGGACTACTTGCTCTCCTTTCCCTGGGTGCTCTGCCATAGGAAGCTAGGTGGGTGGCAACCAGAAACATTTATGTGGTTTTATTTATTGTTGTAAGCCGCCCCGAGGCTTCGGTGAATGGGGCGGCATAAAAATGTTTTAATAAATAAATAAAAATAAAAACATAAAAGGCTGCACTTTGTTGAGTCAGATGGTCCACTTAGAATCATGTTCTCTGTATGATTAGGGATGATGGAAGCCATAGTCTTAAACATCTGAAGGATAAGTTTGAGAGAATTGGCCAATTCTAATTTCACTGAATTTCTCCTTTTTCCAGGTTGCATTTTGTTCCATCCTGTTTTTGCATCAGCTTATGGGGGAGGTCAAAGTCCACATAGATTTTTGTGCAGATTTCTCTTAAATATAGCAATTTAAGAGCCTTTATGTAATACACATTTTTAAGCAGTTTTCGCTTATGTATTTCTTTCTGGTATGTTTCTAATCAGAGGCATTTTTGTGCATAATTTGCTCTACTATATACATCTTTAAGATGTATTTTGGGTTTCTTTTAGAGAACTGCATCTGAACATTTGCAGAAGTGTGTGTATAATATAACAGCCTTACATATCAGTTCAGAAAATGCTTGAAAATAGTAAGTTTGTATCAATGTGCACAAGCAATCAAAGGCTGTACCTGGAGATGGCAAGAACTGAATCAGTGACTTTCTGCAAGTAAAGCAGGTACTCTGCTGTTGAGCTTAGGAAAAAATCCTTTTTGGTTGTGGTGAGCCTGTGAAACACTCTAGGCAGGGAGGTTCACCTAACTCAAATGCCTTTGTTTTTTGGGCACTAGGTGAAATGTGTTGGGAATGAAAAGGACAGTTGCTTTTGACAGACATTCCAAGGTCAGACAGATTGGACTTGTCAGATGGGAAGCAGGAAGGCCATGGGAACAAGTGGCCTCAGACACTGAAATAGGGGAAGCGGAGGGGCTTATCTCCACGCTGCCCTCTCCAGGTGTTTTCCGTGGACTCTGAGAATAGCCAGGACCTACAACTGCCAGGAATGGGCATGGAGCAGGAGCATGCTAAGCCTGGTACTCCTCTTGATCCCATGATGTAGTGTCAGGAAAGAAGGACTAGCCAATTAGAGGGGTGGCATACAGAGAAGTGGCTTGCCCCCCTCCAAAAGGGCCCTCCAAGAGGGAGCACACTCAGGAGTACTCAAAAAGTGTTCTTGGAAGTAGTTGCTAGATTGGGTTCAATGAAGTGCTCCATTCATGCTCAGAAACTCATTCTGTGCTTATGAATATAGTTTGGCTAATAAAGAGCTTTTGCAAAGTAATGGTCTGTTGCCATAAATGTGCAAAGAGAAAAACCTAGCACCTGACAGCTTGAACCCAATCTAGCAACTACTGAAAAAACTCCTCTTCTGTTTTCCTAGACCTGTTTTAACTGTTAGCCAATAATGGATTTATCTCACAGCTGTATTTTTTATCTGCTGTTTTACTTGTACATATTTAAGAAACATTTAACTGTCAAACAAATTATTTTTGGTTCAAAAATGTAACAAATTAAACAGTTTTATTCCTGATTGCAATTTTATTTTTCATTTCAGTCCCATCTTTTCTCCTCCAAGGAGCCCAAGGCAACTTACATGATCCTCCCCTCCTCTCTCCATTTTAGCTCCCAACCTGTATATTCGGGATTCTCCTTTTCCCAATGTATCATTGGTTAGGCACATTGTGCCACCCTGAGGAAAATTGTCAACTGTCTAACTGCCCAGGAAAAGACAACCTTATACTTTCTGTTTGGCAGTCAGAAAAGAAAACTGCAAGTGGTTTCACAGTATGGACATATAATTACGTAGTAATACCTGCACACAAAGGAACTGCTTACAGCATAACTGTGAAATGTTGGCAGTCATAGATATGATTAGTTGCACCTGCCTGAAAACATGATTTTTTCATACTATGCTGCACGTTTCAACTCTGTTGGCAAAGAAACAAACTTCTGAGTTACACTGAAGTTTTCTTTGACTCATTCTTTTTAAAGAAGTGTGCTGCACCAATCAAAGCTTTACAACCCTACCCACAGAATTGTCTCAATAAAAGCATATGCAAAAAATGTAGCACCTTCTTTTCCTGCTACCTCTAAATTCCATGACAACAGTTTCCAGTTTGCTTCCCACAAATTGTAGAAGACAATTCCTTATCTAGTCACCAAAGAAACAAGGTTTTTTTGGCTGCTGCTGCTGCTGTTGTGCATGGCTCAAATTCCACGATATATTTCTGCTCTTTTTTTCCATTAAGAAATAACACATGGTTCCATTATTATACACCAATCTGCCCCAACCTTTTAAAAGCAGTCAAAGGTGTCTTCAGGCTGTGCAGAGGGCTGGTGGGAAGATGGACCAATTAACTCTTTCCTGTTCAAATTTCTCCTATTTGAACTAATTTCTTATTTTGAGGAAGAAGACATGGTTCTTCCCCTGCAGTGATTAGAGTAGTTGGGGAAAGGGATTCTGGGTGGACTAAAAACTGGACTAGTAAACAGCTTCCCTCTTTCTCCCAGTGAAATCCACACAGCTGCAATATGCCCCTCCCCACCCTCTCTCTCAAATCAAGGACACCAAGTATGGATATACGTGTGATGTGTAGCCATGCCCACCTATCTTTAATTTTTATTTCATAATTTATTTTTATTCCATAAAATATCGCATGTCCCTTTAGTGTTATGGCCTAGATTTTCCAACATTTTCCAGCACTCTAAAGTGATTAAGAACTGTCTGACATATTTCATTAAAAATTGGGGAAAGCTTATTATTTTATTTATTCATTCATTCATTCATTCATTGGAAAGCTGCTCATTAGCATAATGTTTTCTGGATGGCTGTTATAATTGGTTATGCTATATTGCAGAAACATCTCAGATGTTTTTCCAATATTCAAATGTGTTTGAACAGAATTATGTGGTGGGTGGGTGGAATCAACACTTAAGCACTTGATGTAGTTTAAAAGGGGATCACAGAATCATAGAACAGTAGAATTGGAAGGGCCTATGAAGGCCATCAGGTCCAGCCCCCTGATGTTGCGGGACACCACTTTACAACTTTGCACTCAGAAAACTATCCAGTCTCTTTTTGAACTTCTCTGATGTGGGAAAGCCCATGACTCTCTAGGCAACTGGTTCCACTGTCGTATAGCTCTGATAATGAGAAAACCTTTCCTGATATATAGCCTTAAACCTGGGCTGCTGCAACTTGACATAATTATTATTGCATCTCCAAAGTTCTGGTTTCAATGAGAAAAGATATTGACCTTTCTCTTTCTGACAGTCTTTGAAGTACCAATAGAGGGATACAATGTCCCTCCTCAGTCTTCTCATCTCAAAGATGAACATGCCCAGTCTTCTCTGTCTCTCCTTACAGGGCAGTGTTTCCAAACCCTGGATCATTTTTGTTGCCCTCCTTTGGACCCTTTCTCGTTTTTCTGTATCTTTCTTCAGTCTTGGTCCCCAGAACAAGCACCAGTACTCCAGGTGAGGTCTGACTAGTGAGGATCATAGCAGAACTAGTTCTACTTCTGATTTGTAAGTAATAATTCTAATTCAAAATAGCATTTGCCCTTTTTACAGCTGCATGGTATTGTTGTCTCATACTTAGCCTGTCCACAATAATTCCAAGATCTTTTTCTTTTCAGTTCTGTTGAGCCATGTATTCTCCATCCTGCATTGTATTGTTGCATTTGGATTCTTTTTCCTAGGTGGAGGACTTTGCATTTGTCTTTGTTGAATCTCACTCTGTTGCTTTCAGCCCAATGTTCAATTTTATCAAGATCGTCTTGAGTGTTTGCTATTCCACCCAGTTTTGTATCATCTGCAAATTTGATTATTTTTCCTTGTACTTCCCCATCAAAATCATTAACAAAGATGTTAAACAGCATTGGGCCCAGGACTGAACCCCAAGGAGCATGTCTGTGCATTGCTGCAGCATAGGCTCCCCATTCAGACTATCCCTTGGCATGAACAGGGAGAAAGTGGGGGGCAGTGGAATACTGGCAGAGCTTCTTAACCATGTGGGCAGGGCCAGCAGAAATGGCACTATGCCCCTTGTCACATGCTCTTCAGAAACATAGAACAAATTTCCAAAGAATTAACATTTTTTATTATAAAATAATTACTTTACAGAAATAGTGTACATATTATAAGACTTCTCAGTTCAAAAGCATGCCTTACATGGTTTGTAATTTATGAACTGAAGAAGGAATGAAGGCACTAAAACAGTTAACATACTAATTAAAGTAAACCTAAAGAACTGTGCATTAGTGATACACATCAGTCCAAAAAACAACAGCACTTTAACTGCAACTTTGAAACAGCTCAATTCAACCACCTCCTCCCATACAAGTTTGCCTGTGCTTTAATATCGTGATATGCTCTTCTCTATCTTCCAATCTTGCGGATGGTGTGGTTGATGCCAACAAATAAGGGCCTTCTCTTTGGCTCTACTTCAGTTGTAGAATTCTCGTTCCTGGAAAGCCAATTGGGTACCATTTTTAGCTATGCTTTATTTCATGACAAACACATTTGCCCTGGTAGGCATTTGTTTCATAGGATGAGTATCTTTACTAAGTATCTTTGGGTTATGGTCATTTTTACTAACTTGCTGTTGCTTTGGAATATTATTGTAGCATTTTATTGGTTTTGATTATTAGCTGCCCTGAATAACCACCAGAAAGGTGGGACATAGTTTTTAAATAAACAGAAATAAATAAATTAATTAATAGGGGTGTGCCTAAACTGCTTTTCCAATTTGCCACCTTATTTATAAGTGGTAAACAGCAAGCACCCATTATGAGAAGTGTAATTTGATTCCCAAAATTATTTAAATGGTAAAGAGCTTACAATTGAAGCTACCTTGCCTCACCTCACCTCAACTCGCCATGCCATTTTTAAAAGTAGCTGGTGGCTTATGTGGCTCCTGATATTCTATCTACCCAGTCTGCCTCTGGGAAAGAGGAGTGGTGGTAGCCCATGCTCTAATGCAACTGCCAATGCCGCTGACCAATCTGGCAATTTTAAAAAGTATTATAAAAGAAGAGGAGGGAAGTGAGCACCCTCCCCCAATGGCATGTATAAGTCTCCTCTCCTCCCTGAAAACCTACCTACTCCCAGTTGGGAAGAACCCCCAAAGTAAACAAGAACAGTCAAAAAATGGCTGCTTTTTATGTTTCTAAAGAAGGCGAATCAGGCATTGTTTGTGTTTTCTTCCTCAATATCACTAGGTATAATCTGAAATGAGCGTAGCACCTAAGGGTAGTCTATTCAACTAAGGCTACTTCTTAAATACACTGACCTAAATGTATATGGAACTGAACATAATGGGACTTACTTCTGAGAAGACATATAGGCAATATGACTGATCCTAATAAAAGTATTGCCCAGCTATGAATTTTTTTAAAGGATTGGGATGGCTACCTTGGCTTAATCCAAAGCAACACTGCATTGAAGTACAAAGGAGATCTTTTCTGCAGAGATATATAGTACCAAGAAGTATTCTGTCTCAAGAAAAATGATGGGTTTTCTAGAAAATATTGCAAATCAGCAAGCAGTTTTCCAGTCAGGGGTTGAAATACAGTTTCAGACAGTTCTGCAATTCCATTTCTAATTCCATTTTCTCAAACTAGACAAGGAAATTGGCAGACAATCCATCAAATTACTTCATATTTCAGCCACTCTGGAGTAGATGCAACTGTTAATTTATCACTGTCCATTTAAGTTCAAGGGCCCTAGCTGTTTGGCTGGCTGGTTGCCTTTTGCATGTGCACTTGCAGATGCAATGGAATTTAGATGCTAAAATCTCCATGAACACTGAGGCTTGGTTCTCACTATGGCTGGGGTATTAATCTTTATACTGGAGGTGAGGGAGTCACATTACTGAAGTCTCCTCAGCTAAGATGTCAGAAATGCTGGGCTTCAGCTGGCCTCAATATATTTTATTGACTGTCTGAAGCATTATTCAAAAGCGGGGGTGGGGGGGAGGCAGGTATTACATTAACATACATTTTATATAACAAAGAACAGCGATTAAGTCTTTGGTAGTAAACAACACTTTAATGGGATATGTACATTGTTTGGGGAGGGACATGGATTATATAATGTATTCCTCTCATAAAAAGATCTAGTACATAGTCCTGGAAATGGAAATGCCATTTCCCACCCAGGCAGCCATCCAATATTTATGTTGCAAGTCTAGTAAAATGAAACCAAGCCTATTGCTGATACAGATTAGAAAACTGCAAAGAAACTTCTCCTCCATGGTGTGTGCTAAAGGAAGCTGGTTATCACCCTCATATCTCTTCATAATCCTAAAAATGCTAAATTATTTTGCAATGATAGAGAAAGCATACAGCATTTGGAACTGCAGTATGGTGCAGGATTTTCAGAATTATTTTTGAGTGGTGGAAAAGCTAAAGTGGTGGAAAAGACTCCAAGTTAAACAATCCCTCTTAGATGGCTGTCCAGCTGCATCTTGAATGCCTCTAGTGTGGGAGAACCCACAACCTCCCTAGTTAATTGGTTCCATTGTCGTACTGCTGTAATAGTCAGGATTTTCCTGACATCTAGCCAAAATCTGGCTTCCTCTAACTTGAGCCCATTATTCTGTGTCCTGAAATCTAGAATGATGGAAAAGAGATTCTGTCCTACCTCTTTCTGATAGCCTTTCAAGTACTTGTATAGTGCTATCATATCTCTCCTCAGTCCTTCTCAAGGCTAAACATGCCCAGTTTTTTCAATCTCTCCTCATAGGGCTTTGTTTCCAGTCCCTGAATCATCCTTCTTGCTCTCCTCTGAACTCTTTCCAGTTTGTCTGAATCTTTCTTAAACTGTGGTACCCAGAACTAGACACAGCACTCCAGATGAAGCCTAACCAGGGTTGAGTAAAGGGAAACTAGTAGTTCACATGATTTAGAAGTGATACTTCTATTATTGCAGCTCAAAATAGCATTGGGCCATTTTGCAGCCACATCACAGTGTTGACTTATATTCAGCTTGTGATCTGCAACAATTCCAAGATCCTTCTCACGTGCAAGATGAGACAAGTATTCCCCATCTTATAATGATTCATTTGCGTTCTTTTTCCTAGATTCAGAATTTGGCATTTGTCCCTTCTGAATTTCATTTTGTTGTTTTCAGCCCAACATTCCAACCTATCAAGGTCACCTTGAAACTTCTGTTTCCCAGCTATCCCACCTAGCTTTTTGTCATCTGCATCATGTACCAAGAAAACCCCCCAAAAAGGAAAATAAATCCTGATCTCATATATATTCAGTAGTTATGTATAGTATTGGCTATTAGTCACTAATGCTGGGCAATATACATCCCATTTAGGGCTGGGTTAGAAATGCACTGCTTTGCATTTTAATGTGACATTACCATATTTGAACTTTTTGAACCTATGAATTGTAATTCAGCTATTTAGCCATATTAATATTCCCCATATTTAATGAGTAGGTAAATTTTTAAAATTTGTAAAATGCATTTGTGGTGGGAGATGCAGAGATTATTTTGTACAAAGGGGAAAGTGCACACAAAAATGCATAGGTTAGGGGGAAATAAGCATAAACCTATATTACATTTACAAAAATCACTTTCAAAATGGTGGGCATGTCGTGAGCGGAGCTGGCTGGAGCTAGGGGTCAGACTAGATGGCCCGGGAGACCCATTCTGACTCGTTCTGTTTCTATGTTTCTATGTGCATATTTAAAAAGGTTTGTATAAAACTCTGTATTGGAAAAGTGAATATAAAGTTCATACATTTAAATAAATGCACACAAAAATATGTGGATTTTCATATGGATTTCTGAAAAAATGCAGCTTAATAGAGGAATTGGATGGAACATTCTTAAAGAGAAACTGAAAACTTGACAGATTTATTCATCCCTACTTCAGTTCATCATATGTCAAGTAGCTTTACAAGTGTTTTGCAGGGAAGAGTTGTGTGTTATTTATCCCTATTGCTATCCCAAGTGTACGCTGACAAAGTGAGGACACTTACAACAGTGAGGCAAGACCCCATCACACTCACTAAGCATCTAGAATCTTTCTGTTCCCCAGACATTCATCCCGTTCCATGTCCAACTTTTTTTGAAAGCGGCTGGTAGGCCAGAAGCCTGGGAAAGAAGAACCAGTTATCAGATATTACTGAGGCAGGCCCAAAAGGGCCTAACTCAACATACCTTGTCTGGTCATGTCAGAATGCACTTTGGGCCACAGTGGCACACCCTCATGTTAGCAGTTTGCCAGGGAGGGAATGCTAGAACTGAGGCCTGTGTGAGGCACTGTCTGCAAATGAAACGTGCAGAAAGGCACCATGATTCTGCAGCACAGCTCAGCTATTGCTTCAGACTCCAAACATAAGGGGCAACTGAGATTCTTGAATTTAAACAATAATAACATGTGAAAGGCACGTACATCTTTCACACACTTCCTAGGCAGTATTTGCTCTCCTTCCTGCCTTTTAAAATGTTTTACATCTAGACAGGTTATTTTATATTCCCATGTGGAAAAACTATTCCCTCCATCTTGAGTCCTAAGCTCTCTAAAGCAGCAGCTGCTCTTGTGAGATTGCATTGGATAATTTACCCTTTAAACATCTGGTTCCAAGCCAGCCTCCATGGCCCTATTATTGAATTTAATCCTGGATAAATCTGGTTTTGAACCAGAAACCCTATTTGTAGATCCATGGTGTTTATGTAAATATACAGATGTGCCATATACCTCACTGCATGCACATGCATGAGATATCTCATCAGTGCACAACTCAGCAGGACAATCCCAGTTTTCATCTGGCTTTCCAGTAACTCATTGATAAGATCCTCTTCCTCTCTCTTTAGAAGACCACCTACATTATATTTTATGACTTATTACACACAATATCAATGGGTATGGGGAAGTAGCAGCATGAAGTTGCTCTCAGATTAAAGGTCAATGTATATACTGTGTTCTATCAGCATCAAGCACAAATGACCATGAACAGATTAAGTTTCATGGAGAAAATGTTAGATTTGAAATATAATCCAAATTTGGAGATTTTCCTGCTTCACACAAGGAAAGGCTAAAGGCTTTTCTCCTAAGCATAGAGGAATAGAATTTATTTATTTATTTAGATTTAATTTCTATACCACCCAGCAGCCGAAGACTAAAAGGCTAAAGGAACAGAAAGTGTGGTTCAAATGTAGAGTGCTTGCTTCACATGCAGAAGGCCCCAGGTTCAATTCCTGCTGCCTCCAGGTAGGAAACCTGCTGAAATAATATGGGAAAATGATAAGAAAGATCCATTTGGACAGGGTACTTTACCCCAGCTGGTGACATTTCCCATCTCATCTTTATCTATGAGGTGAGTATTACAGTCCCAAAATTCATCTTTGATTTGAATTTTAATTCAAACCAGAGAAGAATCTTCCTCTCTCTTGTCCACCCACAAATTTCCTCCCATTACACTTATCAGTGGTAGCACTACATCAGCAGCAAGATGCAGGAACAGGGATGAAAGTCACTCCCCATTCCCTCATTCCCTCATTTGACAAAGTCAAAAGCTCCTTGGGAAGTCAGTATTTTCTAGGTGCCAGTGAAATCCCTGGCAAAGTAGTGTCCCATATAGTAGCATGCTAACACTAAAGTGAGTTGCGGGCGGGATGGGAGGAGGGAGAATGCTTGTTGCAGGAAAATTGCTGCTGGATGTAGGAGCCAGGTAAGTAGGACTGAAAGGAATAGGCAAAAAGGGTGGATCAGATGGGGGGGGGAGAATAATTGGGAAGGGGATTGGGGACTCAGAAGGGTAGGGATTCTGTTTGGTATGAAAATAAAATAATTTTATTAATACAATTTATAACAATTAATACTACAATAATTAACATTTATTTTATGGGAAAGGCAGAAAAACCCTCTTTATCCATTTTCTTGGAAGCCCTAACTCAGGCATTCCTGCTTCATTCATGCTTTTTCAGAGGTTTTGAATTATCACACAAAGGGTTTTACTTACATTTAAACAAATGCAAACAATGCAGGTATTGAAGGAAGGGCTATCATGCATGCACTATCCCTGTCACATGAGTTTTCCTACTTTATGCCGGCAAAAGTGCTGAACTTTTATCATATACAACACTGCTGTAGGCACAAACATGGACACACACCCAAAGTCATGGGAATGTAAGGTGCTACTCCTTAAACTGAGGTGGTCCAGCTAGCCTGGTAGCATCAACACTGACTGGCAGGGTAACAGGCAGGAATTATTCCAGCCCTACTTGGAGAGGAACCTAGAACCTTCTGCATGTGAAGCAAGTACTCTAACACTTAGCTACTGCTGGCATTATAGTTTTATATTTTGCAATATAGAAATCTTTGCCTTCCTCCCTTTACATGCACATGGTGGGCATGTCGTGAGTAGAGCCGGCTGGAGCCGGGGGTCAGACTAGGGGCCCAGGAGGCCCCTTCTGTCTCACTCTGTTTCTATGTTTCTATGTTACTCACCCCCCACACATCTGGGGGGGGGGGCGAGTTTCCATTCAAGTTTCTTCTACAGGTAAGAGCCCCAGGATATGCGAATAGATGCTGTTGCAAATGTAATCCTGCCAGAGACCTGCCAGCTGCTTCTCAGCTGTTTCATTGTCTTTCTGGAATTTCCTACCACAGAGTACCACAGATTGTAAAAAGCAAACATTGAAACCTGTTAAATTCTGATTGTTTTGTTTTTATCTGTCACTCAAGATCTTGATGCATCATGATGTTTTTCTAATGTTTCCCTGGTGATTTCTCAGTGTTTCTGTATTTTCCTTGTGTACTTCCATATTGTTCTTCCATGTTACTCATTCGAAGTCTCATTCCCCTCCCTGCCATGCATATGTGACACCGACTCCATAAAACACTCTGTGTATGTTCTGTTCTTGGGAGCCAGTCTTAAACTGGCTATCCCTCAATTTTTTTCCTCCAAAGAAAGTCTTGCCTTCCAAAGGGCTGGGGCAGCAGGAGGTAACTGCAGAGTCCCTCAAGCATTCTTGCACTCAGTTGTATTCAGCAGAAGGCATGGGAGGCTCAGGGTCTCATGAAGTCCCCTCTGGTGCACCACTGGAACCAGTGGTGCACGGTTTTGGCTGCCTGGGTAGAGCTCAGCTCATTGTGCCAAGAAAAAGTTTGGTATACCTGTGTCAGACTGCCTGCCCAGGATACACCCCGACAAATGTTGATTTGAACTAGCTTCAGGAAGGCTTGTTCACTTGAAGATGTATTGGTCCATTTGGGCTAGACAGACAGAGGAACATGCTACCAGTTTGGACATTTGCATGCAGGATTTTGTATTGCACCAGGAGCCTTAAAATGTGGCATTTGTTTAAAGATCAACAGGTGTGAGTGCAGGACATGTTTGTGTTCTGTCTGTTTCCCTTGCAGGGTGGTTTAAGTAGCTTGGAGTGGGTGACTGGGGGTACTTCAGGAAACAGAAGCCCCCATGCAGCCGCACTACTTATCTTGTTAGGCTGATTGGCTGATGACCAAGACTAGGCTGAAAGCAAGGCCATGGAGAGTAATCTTGTCCCAAGAAGAGAGTGTATGCAACTCTGGCATGATTGAGAAAGATCCAAGAGGTCATTGCCCAACCAAAGAAGGCTGTCACAAAGAGGAAGGTCAATATCTCTTCTTGCTGATGCCGAAGTGTAGAACACAGAATAATCAATTCAAGATATAACAACCCAGATTCAGGCTGGACATCAGGAAAACTTCCTCAACACCAGAACAATATGACATTGGAACCAGCTTCCTGGGCTATCCCACACTAAAAACATTCAAAAAGAAACTGTACAGCCATCTGAGTGGGATGGTGTAACTTGGTGTCCTACAACAGCAGAGGGTTGGAAACAATGGCCTTCATGGCCTTTTCCAACTCTATTATTTTGTGATTCTATGGTCTTCCTCAGTTCTGTTGACCCATGTATCCCTCATCTTGTCTCGATGCATTTGGTTTCTCTTTCCTAGATTGGCATTTGTCTTTCTTGAATTTAATTCTGTTGGTTTGAGCCCAGCATTCAAGTTTATCAAGATTTCTCTGGATCTTCATTCTGTCTTCTAGTGTGTTTGCTATTCCACCCAGTTTTATATCATCTGCAAATCTGATTCTCTTTCATTGTACTTCCTCATGCAAATCATTAATAAAGATGTTGAAGAGTGTTTGGCCCAAGACTGAACCCTGTGGCACCCCACTAGTTATCTTCATCCAATTTGAGATGGTACCATTGATGAGCACTCTTTGTGTCTGATTCAGGAGCCAATTTGGGATCCACCTAATCATTTTACTATCTAGTCCAGTTTTTGCTAATTTAGTTATGAGAATGTTGTGTAGCACTATGTCGAAAGCTTTTCTAAAGTCTAGGTAGATTATGTCCACAGTGTTCCCTCTGTCCATCTGGCAGGTTAACCAGTCAAATTTTCTTCATGATTCTTGCAGGTGGATTTTTAAATAATTTTCTGCAGAAATTTCCATACTAAATGGTCTGCAGTTCTCAGATTTCTTTTCCCCCCTTTTTGAAGATAGGAACAATGTTAGCCCTTCTCCTTCTCTTTTTTTTTGTGCAGCCACATGGGCTTCCTCTGCTGTCTTCCACACATTTTTCTTGATGGAATTGTTCCCTACTGTGCTTGGAGAATCTTTTTTTTCCAGATTTCCCTCTCGGACTCTTTTCCCTTTAAGTTTGTGTTGCCATTTCGCTATGCATTTTTCTCAGTTCATTAAAGTTGGCTTTCTTTCTTGTTTGGCTCCAGTTACCCTTTGTCTCTTTTATAGTTGAGAATTCAAGTATTGCATGGTCCCTTTCCCCCAGAGTTCCCATGGTTGTTATTTTGCCCACCAGGCCATCCCTGTTAGTATTAAATCAAAGATAGCTGATCCTCTCATACCTTCCTCTACTTTCTGCTGGAGAAAGTTGTCAGCAACACATGTCAGGAATTTCTTGGAAGGGCCATGCTTGGAAGAATTTGTTTCCCAGCATATATCAGGGAAGTATATGTCCTCCATGATGACTACGCCATTCTTCTTGGAAATGCTGGCAAGTTGCTTTTCGAAAGTTGCATCCTTGCCCTCTTTTTGACTGGGTAGATGGTAATATGTGCCAATAACTAAGTTTTTTCTTATTTTTTGCTACCTTTAAATTTAGCCATGCTTTCAGTGGGGCTACCAAATTTCTCTCCTTGAGATTCTGTTTGTGGGAGGGCTGTTGTGACAAGTGGTGCTTTCAAATTTCTTCACTAAAGGTTAGCAACAAGCAAAACAGTCCAACTAGTAAATGTGAGTGTGTTATAAAAATGAAAAGCAACTGTGCATGCATGCATGCATGCATCCAATGGGGGAATTAAGGTGAAAATAAAGAAAATAAATGGGGGGGGAATGTTTGGGATCTCCCCCTTGACCTCCTGCACCAAACTCCTGTTTGCTCTCCCTGTTTGCTTGCTCTAGTCATTCGCTCTGTGGGTGCTTGGCTGCTTGTATCCCAGAGGCCTTATACCAGCTGCTCTGCTCTGCTCTGCTCTGCTCGGAGTTAAGAACCAGAGTGTTCCTATCTTCCGGGGTGTTAGTGTCCCATCCAGTTTTGTGTCATTTAAGGATCTGATAAGCATTCCTTACAGCGCTTCATCCAAGTCTTCATCCAAGTCATTAATAAAAACATTGAAGAGATCTGGACCCAGGATTCAGCCCTGTGGTACCCCACTTGATACCTCTCCCCATTCTGAGAAGTTGCCATTGGGAAGCATTAACTAAATCTGATTCTGTAGCTAACTATGGTTCCACGTGATTTCACCTGGTCCACTTTTATCTAGTTTGCTGATCAGAAATCATAGAAAGCTTTGTTGAAAGCATTGCTAAAATTATGATACAATGTGCTCACCATGTCCCCACAGTCCACAAAGGCGGTTATGCAACATCTGAATAAACAGTTGAGCAGGAAAGGAACAAGTATATGCAATGGTTCCACTCTCTTATGCATATGTAATAACTTTGCCAAACTTGTGCATGAACAAATTGAGACAGAGAAACATATAACCATTGGCAATGGTTAAAAAATAGGATACAATGTGGTAGCACAGTTAAAAGAGGTTTTAAACAGTGATTGTTTCTGGGTTTGAGCAGGTTAGAAATAGAAGTAGGGGTTATACAGGCCCTAATTGACTACCCTGCTGACTAGGGGTAGAAAGAAGTTTTAATCTCAGTTTTACTGAGTTATTGGTTTTTAGATCCTTTCAGGCAAACCATTAGGATGTCTGTGTATCTCTAATAAATTTCACAGTTCACTAAACTAGGGTTCTCTAGGAAGGGCTTTGCCAATGATCAGATCAAAGACAAGCTTGC
Source organism: Varanus komodoensis (assembly GCF_004798865.1). Classification (NCBI taxonomy): domain Eukaryota; kingdom Metazoa; phylum Chordata; class Lepidosauria; order Squamata; family Varanidae; genus Varanus; species Varanus komodoensis. Next base: position 549,012 of record NW_025335358.1, read on the forward strand.
CATTCATATCATAGAAATGATCCCAGGAGTAGTAAATTTGTTTCATTTATATCTTTAAATAGTATCTTATAAGCATCATCAACTGGATTCCAAAGGTAAAGTCTCCCTGCTATAAAGACAGACACACAGGCACATACTCATACAGTTTTTAGCCTGACAGAATTTTCCCTCTCCCTCTAACTGATTCTTTCTCTCTCACTCTACACAATGCTTTCAATGTCTCTCAGAGCTGCAACTCAAGGGCATCTACAGTAAGAACAAAGGTATGTAGTTGCCCACCAGGGATGGACCATAATCTTCAGATTCTCAGCTTGCTTGCTTTTTAAAAGCAAATCAATACTCAAATCTTGATCATTTTCTGAATTTATATTCATTTAAAAGATTACCTTCACAAAGTATGCAGACAATGTGTTCTTCATTATTCTGTTCAAAGACATAGTGAGGAAGTGTGGGAGGCGGCTGATTGTGGGTACATAGCTTTAAGAGAACCTATCTGTTTAGCTTCTGTAAGAGGGCCAGCCTCTCTATATGCAAGTCTTGGAGCCAAAATGGTGTACCTCTGATGCTTTTTCATGTCATGCAGGTAGTAACAACCCTGCTGCAAAGGAATATGAATCTGAAACATACAATCTATATTAGGCTTTGTCCACTAAGTGGAGCATAAAAGTAAAATGGGCAGATAACCCCCAAGCCCCAATATTAACCATCCTCTTCCTCCATATTATGGCTGCTGGCCAACCTTCTCATTCTTGATGCCCCTCCTTTCTTGTAGTTCCTCTTCCCCACCCCCTTTTGCATCTCCCACTGTTAATCACTCCCATTCATTCCTGCCCTTCAGCAAGTCCCATCAGCTTTAATTATCCTGCCATCACTGCTCATGTACAGCAGCAATTTAATCACTTCCAATTCGGCAGTTAAACTCTGAATCAAGTGTTTTGCACAACACTGAACATTTGGGAGGAAAAAAAGAGAAATAATAGATGCTGCAAGAAAGTATGTTGCCAACCATAGCTTCTTTTGTTTCTGTTGCATTTATTTTAAAATCAGCAACTCGCTTTATTGAAATTTCAATGACATTGTAATAAAGTAGTTTGAAGATTACAGTAAAGTTTTGAAAGCAAAATAATAAACACAATCTACATGAGAAAAATGCCAGGACAAAAATGTGGGGGAGCAGTGAAAGATCACATTAATTTAGAACACATGGGGACAAATGAGAAGGATTTTTTTAAAAGCAGAGCAAGCAGCCACGCAAGCAAGAAATAGTAATAAGTAAACAATGTAAAGAAAATAAAGCAAGCAAGTAAGAGAAAGAATATTAGATGGTCATTTATCTATTTAAAATAAAGTTCCTTGGAAGGAAAATGAGTAGATGAAATTATCCTAGGTGTAAGTACAATGTGCAACTCTTAGAATTATAATCCTGTTCAAGAACATTGAGAATACAATTGTATATCAGTTCCACAAGATTAAATACACTTCAATGATTATCCAAAGTAACACATTCATTAGATTCTTTTCACACTTCATAGCTCTTCAGTTCAAGAAGAGAAAATTTGCAGTATATCATTATTATTGCATTACATTTATACCACATCTTTCTCCCAATCTTTCAAGGAATGCAAGACAGCTTACAGGGTTCTCTTTCTTTCCACTTTATCATCAGAAGAACAACCCTGTGAGGTAGGTTAGCCAAAGAGTCTGTGTCTTGGCTAAATTTACTCAGTGAGCTCCATGACTGAGATGGGACTAGAACTCAGAGCTCCCAGATCCCCAGCCCATTATTCTAACTCCTACACCACACTAGCTCTTTCAGTTTATCAGCTTACCTAATATATCAGGTGATAGAAAACAAAAGGAGTAAAAAGCAAGTGAAAACAGAACTGCAATCATTTAATAAAATAATTAAAGAACAAAATTAATTTTCTTGAAAATGTTATTTAGGGTTATTGAATAAAATGTTGCCAATAATTGTGTTTAAGCCTATATCTTTCTGGGTTCTACAGTCCTTTCATAGAATTCCTGTCTATAACTTAAATAAAGGAAAGGACATCTTTTTCAATAATCCCATAATCAAGTCCAAACTATAGTCACCCATTCTTCTAGTAGCAGGGTTACCTTCAGCTTTCAGTAATGTGCATTTAGTTATAACTGACTTTTGATCTCCCACCCCTTGCAGAAACTGCAGAAAATGAGCTCTGCAACACTGGAGTTCCAACTCAAGGAGAAGTAAAAGCAGGGTGGACTGGGGGACACTATGAAGGCACAGTCTTCAACAGTTCTTCCAACATGGAGAGAAGAATTTTATGCCAGCCCCAAAGCTGGTATAATTAGGTCAGACAGACACATACATCCCAGAGAAGGAAGAAAAAGATAACAACTGTACTATCTATTCTATAACTATACAATGGATTCAAATTTAGTCATAATTATATTTGGCTCAATGAAATCAATGTAATTTAGTAAAGACTAACTTAAGTTCCATTGATTATAATTCTTCCATTTTTTCATGTTTAGTATTGTGAATATTTAATTCCACCTATTTTAACTAATTTCTTTTTTTCTTTCTTGCATCAGAGTTTATATTTTCTCTGAAATGATTCATTTCAACATAATGACTCAAGGCGAAAAATGTAAGCTGTATGCATCCTTCATTTAAACATGGGTGTATAACTGGAAAGGCAGCCTTAAAAATGCAAGTCATGTTGTGAAAAGTGGTTTGCACAATAGACAGGGTCCGTTGTTTGTTTCTCCCTCTGTGTGTGAACGGGAGATTTGAGTCTATCTTACAAATACTTTTCCTGCTAATAAGAATAGTATTGTTCTTTTTTTTTTTTTTTTTTTGTGGATCAAAATTGCTTAAAGTTGGAGCAGGTAACAAGCCTGAGAAAAGCCAGATTTGTGCCTCTTGATAGCATAATAATACTATGCTGAGTTAAGGGAACTGCATTGCCAAAGATACTGTGCCAGTTGGTTCTCTGTTTGTCAGAGCAGCCTTTTGCAACCTGGTGCCCTCCACTTCTTTCAGACTTCAGGTCCCATCAGCTCCAGTGATCAGGTATGGTGCTGGGCATCACAGACCAAGACCGCTGGAGGGTGCCAGTTCGGAGAGGCCTGCTCCAAAGTATAGGGCTGGAACTAATAGATGCAAAGTACAGGAAAGCAGATTTGGCTAATTATTTGGAGAAACTCCAGAACAGCACGAGTTGAACAGCACAGGCTGCCTTGGGAGATGGTGGGAGCTGCTTCACGAATGGCACCTAAATGAAGGCTGGGTGCCTGTGTCTCAAGTGTGCTGCAGTTGCATCCTGTGTTGAGCAGGAAGCCGGACTAGATAACCTTCAGGGGTCTTTCCAGCTGTGTGAATCCTGGGCGTAGAAGGGCACCAACTACCAGGCATCGTTGCCGTGCTCTCTGCATTTTTGTGTGGCTGATGGAAAAACATCCATATTGCAACAGGTCAGAATTGTTGTAACTTGACTTGACTTCTGTAACGTGCTCTTGAAGACGGTCCGGATACTTCAATTGGTTCAAAATAGAGCTGCCAGGCTGCTGACGGGGACTGGGCGTTATATTCACATGACTCCAGTCCTCTGTCAGCTTTACTGGCTTCCCATTGAAGTCCGGGCCCAATTCAAGGTGTTGGTGATGACCTATAAAGCCCTAAACGGCTTGGGTCCTGGCTACCTGAAGGAGCGCTTACGTCCATATATGCCCGCCCGCCCCCTGAGATCTGCGGGAGAGGCCCTTCTCCGGGAACCCTCCGTGAAGGAAATTAGGAAGGTAGGTACTTGGAGGAGGGCTTTCTTTGCGGTGGCGCCCAATCTATGGAATGCACTTCCCAGAGAGGTCCGCCTGGTGCCGTCGTTATTTGTTTTTTGGCGCCAGGTGAAGACCTTTTTATTCAAGCATCATTTTAACTGTTAATACTATTTATTTATTTTATTCTTCGGCCAGGGCAACTTATTTTATATTGTTAACTTGTTTTATATTTTTATTGTATGATATTTTAATTGATATATTTGTGAGCCGCCCCGAGGCTTCGGCGAATGGGGCGGCATAGAAATTTTCTAAATAAAATAAATAAATATTACTTTTTTCACTAATATGACAGGATATATGTGGGCTTATTTCAGAAGAATTTTTTTGTTTCATTTTGTATATTTGCAACATTATATTCAATTTCTGTGTTAAAACCCGGATCTATATTTCTGTACTCTTTGTCTTATTCATCCTGTTTTGTTTTTTTTAATTAGCTCTGTCTTCAGAAATGTTTAACTCTTTTGAAAAATTAATTAAACTTCAGCTTATTTCTTCCTTTTCCAACTATCCATCAATCAATTTCTTAATAGTCAATGCCCAGCATAATCAAAGAAACAGTATCAAAATCCTGGTTACTGTACATTTATCTTTAAAATCCAGAGTCTAAACAGGTGATGATATCCATCATATTTTTTTTAAAAAAGCCAGTCATGATAGGTGTGAAAGGATGATTTGAAACAAGGGAGTAGAAAGATTTAAAAGGGTAACAAAGAAAATTACTTAGCCCAAAGGAGAGGAGGGGCTACGATCAGAGAGCACAAGGTGTGGGAAAAGGCAGGATGGCAAATACTGACTCAATGACTTCCTGATTGTTCATTGACAAGCTTGGCAGAACAAAATGAGCCTATTGTAGCTCACCAGGGGCAGGTCTGAATTGGGAAGAAGGGCCGCTGTTGGAGCAGTGCAGAGTAGGCGGGCGGAAAGATTGTAAACTCCCAGTACCCCAGCCAATGAGGGGAAAGGAGGAGGGAGAAGTAGCCGGGAGCAGGGTTCAAAAGGGGGATGTGAACAGGTGCTCAGGTGAACAGGAAAATGGGAAGGAAACCATTTTTTTCTGTTCTCTTCATTGCAACAAAATTTTTAAAAGAACTCTCTGTATGCTTGGAATATTTTTCTCTTCCTATGGAAAGGAAAGAGTGATCATAACAACCTGGGGGCTCCGTCTGGGACATCTCCTAAATCCGTCATAGGCTCAGATCGGTGAGTTTCTGTAGGAGGGTACCCTGCCACGGATTGCGGCAGTCCTGCAAGTGACTCTCAGGCCAAAATGAGGGCGATCGGAGGCCCGAGACTAATTGAAAATCCGGCAGCAGCGCCTTATAGAACCTCAGGAAGGGTTCAAAAGGGGGTTTACTCAAACAGATAGAGTAAACATGATAGGATGCATCTAAGTTTAGGTAAGGAATCTTTATTTCTCACCCAAGGGAAAGCAAATGGGGAGCAAAGTATTCAAAGAGCTGGGGGAGAGGGGGTCAGGCTGGATGGCCCAGGAGGCCCTTCCTGACCTGTTCTGTTTCTACAGGGGTAAAGGGGTAAAGATGGGGTAAAGGGGTAAAGGGGTAAAGATGATTTCCTTGAAAATTCCTGGGGAGGATTTTATTTATTTAAAACATTTCTATTCTGCCCCATCGCAACAAAGCCTCGGGGCGGCTCACAACATTTTAAGGTTCTGGGATAGCTTTTGGGTTGGGGTGGCTGGAAAAGGAAAAATGGAAAACTACTGTGTATTTGTATGTGTGTGAATGTGTGTTTGATGGGAATCCCGCCTAAATAAATGGTGGGGCTGAAAGGATGATTTGTTGTTGTTGTTGTTAGGCATGGTTACTAGGGAGTTCTTGCTGATTGGGCCTTAAGTGTGGGGCCTTCCAGGAAAGAACTACTCAAACTCTCTGGAGGTACAGTTGAGGTGAGGTTAGCAGATTGTTTTTGGAGAAGGAACTAGAATTAGGAAGTGTACTTTGGACCAAGAAAGGTGAAAACTGCATCTGAGGGGCTGGAAAGGCTGAAGGAAAATGGATTCAGGAAATCCAGTCCATCAGATATTGCTGGAGTATCCATTTGTGAAGGAAGGCAGGGTAGGAAAGAAGTAAGAGGATTTGTTCAGGAGGAAACACATGCAAAGGGAAAGCACTGTGTGCCGTGGTTTTGCGCTAGTGGAAAGGAGTTGTAATTTCATGGTTTGGATTGGGATTTTGTAGGAGATGTTGCAAGTGAAAGTAGAGGCAAGTGAGCACAGATGGATTGTGGCAAAGAAAGAAAAGGGGGGAATCCTGCTTATCCTGAAGGGATTCCCAGAGAAAAAATAGGAGAAAAAAATGAAGGAAAACTGAAGCAAAGATGCAGAAAGGAAGGGTTTTCTTTTATGCATTGAGGAGGTTTGTTGGTAAAAATATTGGAAATCGGATGGTTGTGTTTAGCAAGCAGCCTGAACAGTGGCAGGCTGTTGAACTCCAGTTCAACAAGTGAAGATTGCACATGGAGGCAGCGAAAGGGGAAGGGGGGGTTGCAGGCCCTGTGGGCTTAGGCCTTGCAGTTTCCCTCTCACATAAGGACTCCTGTTGGAAGTCCACCTTGTCAGGCAGGTAGTAAATATGTTCTTGGTTTTCTCTGGGCTGATTTGGTTTCTCTATCTGTTGAATATGCAACTGTTTGGTATGTGGGGTGTAAAGGGCAAAAGGAAAATTGTGGAGGCCAAGTGAGGATGTGAGTGAGGTGATGTATTTGGCAGAAATTCCTTGCTTTAAGGGGGGACATGGAGCTTGGTGTGTGAGTAGGCTTTTTAAGGATTTTGGATAAATGGTGGTTGAGTGTTTTGGTACAAAATGGGAAAAAAATGTGTAAAGAATGAAACTGCTAAAGTTCTTCATGGAAGCACAAAATGGAGGAGTTGGGAGGGGCCATGAAGGCCATCAAGTTCAAACCCCTGCTGCTGCAGGGCACCATTTTACACACTTTTCCTTTGAGTAAAGCAAAGAAGGAAAAAGCAAATGAAAAAGAGAGGGTTGGTTTACCTCATTTGCTGAAGAGCACTCCATTATTTAAGGGACAGCAACAGCAGCTTTTTCTGGATTTGGTCTGGCCAACTGAATTCAGGGAAATGTGTGCTGAAAGTTATGGACTTCTTGACTCTGTGGGCTTGGCCATCCCCACACAGCCAAGAAAGGGGAATGCTCTGGCAGAAGGTACCACCATTTTGTGAGTGCTGCAGAGGGAACACACACACAAGAGCCTCTGAGCATGTGCAGAGTTCAAAGTGCTTTGGGAAGTTGAGGGAGTGCTGCTTCCAGCCACAAGTTGGGGGCAGGCATGCACTAGTTCTCTGAATGGATCCTGGGGTATCTAGAAAGCTCTAAAAGGGAATCTTGGGGTGTTTAAATCTTAAGGGGGGAACAGTAAGGTAATGCAACTGAGGTGAGACATTGGAGGTTCTTTGAGTGTTCAAAGCCTGTATTGCCTCAGAAAAAAATCTGCATGGGAAGGGATTGGGTTAAAACAAAGGATCCTTGAGCACTCTCAATGGGGGGATTGGGGGGTGTTTTAAGGGAGGGAAACCTTCTAGAGGTGGTATTGTGGAGATGCATTAATTGTTTGTGTTGGCTACCAGGAGTTTTGTGTGGAAGGGGGAGGGGAGTGTGTTCTGAATTCTGGGTATACCATCTTGTGGCTATGCCGCAACACAAAGATTGGAGGAATGGGGGTAACAGGTGGAACTGGGGCTGTTTGATTGAGGGTGTGTATGCATGCAGGGGTGCACACTGGGAGGGGTTCTTTTCAAAAACCCCAAGGAGACTACTTTTCCCTGTGGGTTCAACAAGAGGGTTGTTCCCTTTTGGGCTAAGTCCATTTGCTAGCCCCAGGAAATGGCAAAGTTTTTTTTAAAAAAAGTTTCTTGCTGTGAGCATAAGCAGTCATGCTCATCAAGATGCACAAGTATTGATTGTTTGATTAAGGGTGCTAGTTCAAATTGCATGTATACTTAATGGATTTGGGACATTTTTGTATTTATGTATGTGGAGGGGGTACCATCTCTGTAAAAATTTGTGTGACACCATGTTTTCACTGGACAAATGCCATCAGGAGGCACATTTTGCTTTAACCAAGGCAAGCAATGGGTTCGTGAAGCACGCAAGTTCAACAAGGGGTTTCTCGTGTGTGCTTTTGGCATGGGTTGGATTTGATTTCAACATGTCAGACATTTTTCTTGAGACTGTGCTGAACAGACTTGTGGGGGAGGGGCAGACTTGCAAAGGACAAAGACTTCTCAACTTTCTCTCCAAGCTAACATGGTTAACGAGTGTCTGTGAAGAAATGTAAAGGTTTTTTTATTCCTAATCTACCTGTTTTTTGAGCTGTACTTTCCAGACACCAGACGGATTGGAACTGCAAAGACTGTGATTCCTGTGTTCTGCCTTGCTCTTTGCATCATCCATGAGGAAGCAAAGGACTAACTGGGCAAACCATGAGAGGCAAGTTGTGAGCGGAGCCAGCTGGTGCCGGAGGTCAGACTAGATGGCCCAGAAGACCCCTTCTGACTCGCTCTGTTTCTACGTTTCTGAGTCCTACAGCCAAGTGTACAGCTGAGTCCAGAAACTGAGTGAAGCCTAGACAACGAAATCTCGAAGAATTGTCTCAAAGGGCAAGACAGATAACCGAACTGGACATTGGGGCATTGCCTCATCTCACACTGCTCCCACCTTACAAAGCAAGCTAACCCAAGTCTGTTGACCAAAAGGGATGGTGGCCTTAGGGTATTCATCCTCGTGGGGGTCTCAGCCCCAATGAGGATGATATCTTTAGGTCAATAGGTCAAAAGGAGGGGCCTAGGAAGCAAAGGAACCAGGCCTCAAAATAGATTGGGTAACAGCACTGCAAAAGTGCAGGGGAGCAGGTTAAAGGTGAGAGCTGGCTGGCACTGAGTTCCTTGCAGCCAAAGGAGGGGGCAAAGAGATCAAGGGGTTTGACTAAGACAATCCCCATCTGAGGCACATGGATAGAAGCTGCTTCCTGAGAAAGAGGAAGCACCAGGAGTTACCTGAACTGGCTGATTTGGTTGATCACAAAAGGGAGAACTGTTGGAGAAATCTGAAAATCCTGGCAGAGGGGGGTTGCTTATATGCACCTCTGTGCTAAGGTCACGTCTCTGTTGGTATTGGCTGTTGGTTCAAGAGGATGGGAATTGGTGGCTTGTATAGGCACTGCTGGGGCCATTGTCTTACTGATCGGGTAGGGCAGATAAAGCTGCCAGATAGACAGCATTGCAGTTACCCTCATTTGCATGCCAAAACACATAGTGATCCCTATGCCTCAGTGGCAATTTTACAACTTGTTTACAATGGAAGCAGGGATAGAGCAAGTGCAAGTGGCTAATCCAGAGTGGAGAGCCGTGCAGCAAGACATCAGGGATGCCCATTGATGCTTGTTGGCAAAGGGAAATAAGGGGGAATCCATTTTGGACATCAAAGGCCCCATCAGATAATTAAGGGGCATTTTGGATATGAGTGAGCAGGAAAATGGGGAATGAACCAGGGAGATGAGGACTGCTCCAGGCAGTTGAAAGTGGCTTTGATAGAGAACCTCTTTTCAAAGGATAGAGTATCTATGGGAAAGAGGAGTGTTTTGAAGAATGAAGCTACACGTGTAAAATGGGGATACACCAGGGACTGTTACAGGTGGACCATAAAGATGAATGAGTGCACTCAGGGCTCCAGTTTGGGAAGAATGGAGTCCTTTACTGGTTGACACGACTGGAGGGAAGTGTGATATATCTCAGATCACAAGAGGAGGCCCAGTGAATACTGGAAAGCAGTCATGCTACTCTGGGTTGGCACCTATGTATGTAAGGATGGGTGTGTAACCCTTCCTGGATATTTTTTTCTTGAAAATAGGGGTGTGGAAGAGATTCTTCAGTTATCATAAGGAAGATGCAGGAGTGGCAGTAGGAATAATAAAATTGGGAGATGTACCCTACTAGGGTCATTATTCACAGAGGCATGTTAGAGACATACAGGTAACTCAAGAATGCTGCGTGGGAAAGGAACTAACAATCCCAACAAAAGGAGGGGTGATACGGATTGAAATAGCCTTTTTCAGTATCTACTCATGTATATTTAGCACATTCTCAGGAGCAAATGGCCTGTGCAATAGTGGCCTTTGGAAACGCTACAATGCACGCACCAGGGAAACTGGCTGGAGAGATGCAACAAATGGAGGTATATACACCACAAAATAGGGTGGCTCTGAATTATGTTTTAGTACCAAAGGAGGGGCCTGTGGGTGCTTGGACACACCTGCAAGATGGATTTAGATACAACAGATGTCAATGAAGACTTAAGAGCAATCCAACAGGTAATAACGGATCAAAATAAGGCAGGAGTCAGGAATAGGAGAATGGCTGACATAATGGCTCCCCAACTTTATGTGGTTGGAACACTTGTTTTCATATTGGGGATAATAGCCATGAGCATTAGCCTACAATGTATACTGGCCTGCACCCCATGTAATAAGGGGATGCGTTTGGGGAAAAATGCACAGACAAGGAGGAAATGATTAGGATGATGGTATCAAGATTTAAGAATTAGGAATTGTTTCAAATAAGGGTGAAGGAAAGAAAAGGGAGGAATTGATAGATGTGAAAGGATGATTTGAAACAAGGGAGGAGAAAGATTTAAAAGGGTAACAAAGAAAATTACTTAGCCCAAAGGAGAGGAGGGGCTACGATCAGAGAGCACAAGGTGTGGGAAAAGGCAGGATGGCAAATACTGACTCAATGACTTCCTGATTGTTCATTGACAAGCTTGGCAGAACAAAATGAGCCTATTGTAGCTCACCAGGGGCAGGTCTGAATTGGAAAGAAGGGCCGCTGTTGGAGCAGTGCAGAGTAGGCAGGCGGAAAGATGGTAAACTCCCAGTACCCCAGCCAATGAGGGGAAAGGAGGAGGGAGAAGTGGCCGGGAGCAGGGTTTAAAAGGGGGATGTGAACATGTGCTGAGGTGAACAGGAAAATGGTGCTCACGTGAACAGGAAAAAATTTTTCTGTTCCCTTCATTGCAATAAAGTTTTTAAAAGAATTCTCTGCATGCTTGGAATATTTTTCGATGGAAAGGAAAGAGTGATCATAACAGTCATTAAAATTTCTGACATGGGTGTCCTATAACAGCCTTGAACAACAACTGAGGGAAGCATTCTTCATCTGGCTAGAAAAAAAGCCCTATGTCTTGGGAGCCAGGACGTTTGGAGTTCTGCTAATGTCCTCTTGTCATTCGCTATCTAGCAGCCTCTGCCTTACGGCCACTTTTGCTTGGTCCAAACCCACTGCCAGAACAGCTTCAGGAAGACTGCCTTCAGTCTGGGAGACTGAAAATTATCCCAGAGGATTAAAGATGTTAAACCCTGTGCATTGTAATTTAGCTGGAGCCAAAAATGAATTGAGGCAAGGGAAACCCTGGCCTCAACATTTACTAAGCCAGAATCCAAGTGCATTGGAGACACAAATGGATCCTTGAAATACAGATCTTAAGAGCCTTGATCGGACACATTCTAGAGGGGCAAAACTAGATGAAGAGGGGCCCAGTACTTTCCCATATAGAAGAAAGATGGGACAGGGTTTTAGCTTGATATAATTTAAGTGTCACTGGTATATACTGGTCACCATTAATACATGAGAATTGAACTATTTCTTGGGTGGATTTCCAGCCAACTTCAACTGTGTATTCATGATGGGTAGTTTTCACTCCAATTGATTGCAACACAGTCCCCAGGTATTTATATTTAAGTAAGTGTTCTATCTTGTGGCTATTGATATTCCATGCCCTGATCTTAGGTCTCTTGCCAAAAGATAGAATTTTGGTTTTATGGTAATTGAGCATGAGCTGGTTCTCCTCACAAAAATGACTGAACTTCTTTAAGTTCTGAATTCCATGGGATACTCAATAGGATCACCATGTTATCAGCATGCAAAAGCAAAGCTATCTTATGATTAGCTAATGTTGAAGGGTGGAAATTAGGGGTGTTCAAGTAGTCTACACAGATTCAATCTATCAAGGCCCATTATAGGAGAGGGACCTTCCCCCATGCCCCCCGTCTCAGTAAAAGAAGTAGCATAATGTATCAACCAACTGGAGAGTGGCAAATCCCCCAGTATTGACAACATCCCGCTGGAGCTCTTACAAAATAATGTGGTGTGGTTCTGCTCCACTTCTAACCTCCCTTTTTACTTTTATTGACTCCTTGGGGCATATACCAGAGAACTGGGAGCAGGTGGTCATAGTCCTGTTTTTAAGAAAGGCAGCTGGATCAACCCAGCTAGCTATAGATCAATAAGCTTGCTGAGTATTATCAGTAAACTACATGCTGGTCATCTCTTAGGCAAACTCAAATTCTGGCTTGAACAAGAAAACTTAATTCCAGAGGAACAAGCTTGATTCAGGAAAGCAAGAACTGCATTAGGCTACAATGTAGTCATACAGCCTTTGATTGAAATATATGCAGTTAACTGCCCAGAATCTCTTTATGCAACTTTTATTAATCTAAAATCCTCTTCCAATTACTATCACCTGCCTTTTTGTCTCATATTTACCAAATATTGCTCTACTTTTGCAAGTCCATAATCATTGGATTTTTCAGGTAGTTGATTTCTTATTAAATATAATTAACTCAAATTTTGTGAAGATATAAAATCATAACCAAATCATAGGTTTCCTATTCATTAGTAAATGAAATATAACTTTCTGCAGCATTATACTTTAATTTATCACTCCTTATTACAATGAATCATGCATATGTGTCTTACCGAGTTTCTCTTTTTGCTCTTGCAGCTAAAAAGATAAGAACTAGGGAGGTTTTGAAGAGGACATCATCCTGAATTATGCCTATTTCTTTTAGTATTATGTTTTGATATACTTGATTTATGATTTTATTTGTTAATTCAATGTTTTACCTTGTTAACTTGTAATGGCCTATGGTTAAATATAATAAACTGACTATTACAATGAAGCAGTATACATATTACTGTAACACAGCATGATTATGTATTTCTGTGCTCTTTGCACAAAATTCAATAGCTCAGAGAAGAAATGCACAAGTCTGAGCTTGACTTTGACCCAATGCCAAAGAGGAACTCAGTAAAGAGAGGTAAGTACCCCATGATGCCCATAGTAGTCCTTCTCAAATGATTGTCCAAATAGGAAATATGAGTCTGGTTCCTACAGAAAGCCCAAAATAAACAGCTGCTGGCTGAGTCTGGCCAGATTGAAATTTCATGACAGAGCTCTACAATCTACTGTAGATTGATCAACATCTGAACAGTTAATAATGACTGGAGTTAGTAATGACTCCAAGTGCTAACTCCAAGAGAAACACAGAGGGCAGCAACAATGTGGAGGGCCTTCTCAATGGCAGCCCCCACAACTGTGGAATTATCTCCTTGCTGAAGTCTGCTTAGTGTCAAGCTTGCCATCAGGTGCCAACCTTCTGGCATCAGTTTAAGATGCCCCCTATGCCAAAGCATTTAAACACATTCTATGAAAGTTAATGGCTTGAAGGGAGTCAGTGTTTTTCAGTTCTACTTTGCATCATATATTATTTTAGATGTTTTACAATTATTTTTAAATTTGTGTATTTTGAATTTTAATGAACTGCTATAAACTACTAAAAGAGCACCAACTATTGGACAATATACAAGTTAAATAAAAACAACTCATGTGTCTATTCCACTGTCCAGGATGTTAATGGTACTGTTAGTGTTATTCTGCTGTAATTGTTCTTCAGTAACACTGTATTTATGTTTCCATGTCAACAGAGGGGTGTGAGAGTTTGTGTGCATTTTGAAGACATCAGGGAGATTCCATAAGGACAATAGACATAAGACAGAGAAGATCCTAGCCTCTAGGAAAATGGTTCAGGAGACTGAATATTCCTCCTCCTCAAAAAACAAACAAACCATATAGAAAACAAGCAAGACAGGAACAAAATGCTAGAATAGTCTTCTCTTTAACATGCTAATTTATATTTTCCCAGTTCTAGGCCGTTTCCACTTCAATTAGGCACTAATAAAATGATTGGTTGGAATGTCATGACAAGTTAAGTGAATTTGAGAATCCATACATTAAGAGAATTCTGCTAAGGCAGGAGGCAGAAAACCACAGTGTTGCTGTATGTGATAAACAGGCCACCAATTAAAGCATTGTATCTTGCATTCTGTTTTTTAAGAACTGTACCTGTACTGGGGCCATTTATATCTCTAAATCCACAGAAGGGTATTAGCAACAGCTTCTGTTATATATATGTAGAACACACCTGGCTGGCCAGCATTAGGTATGGACTGACTGTTCACATCTCAAGCATCTACACAACAGACAATCATCAATGGCAAGAGACTGAGCAATCTTCCATCTAAAAGCCTTCCTCACAAGGCAACCCAGCCTCCCAGGTGTGCGCAGGAGCAAATTATTAAAAAATCAGTTTGCAAGTATCTTGAAGAAAATGCGGTGATAAAGCCAACACGGATTTATCAAAAATAAATCATGTCAGACTAATTTAATCTCATTTTTTGATTCAGTAACCTCCCAATGGACAGAGGGAACACTGTGGACATAATCTACTTATAATTTTGCAAAGTGCCCCACAACATTCTAATAAGCAAATTAGCAAAAAGTAGACTAGATAAAACTAATAGGTAGATCCAAAATTGGCTGCTAAATCAGACGCAATGAGTGCTCATCAATGGCAATGTTTTGAAACTGGAGGAAGGTACCACAGGGTTCAGTCCTGTGCCGAGTGCTCTCCAATAAAGATCATTAAATCTTTATTAATGATTTAGATGAGGAAGGACAAGGAAATATAATCAAATTCACAGATGATACAAAACTGGGTAGAATAGCAAACACCCTAGAGGACAGAATGAAGATCCAGGGCAATCTTGATAAACTTGAATGCTGGGCTGAAAGCAACAGAATGAGATTCAGTAAGGATAAGTGCCAAGTCCTCCACCTAGGAAACAGAAACCAAATGCATTGAGACAAGATGGGGAACATGCAGCCCAAGAGAACTGAAAAAGAAAAGGACCTCTGAGTAGTTGTGGACAATAGGCTAAGTATGACCCAACAATGCAGTGCAGCTGCCAAAATGGCAAATGCTATTTTGGGATGCATTAACAGAAGTATTACTTCCAAATCATAAGAAGTAGTAGTTTCCCTATACTCCTCACTAGGCAGATCTCATCTTGAATATTCTGTCCAGTTCTGGGTACCAAGAAAGATGAAGAAAAATAAGAAAGGGCCCAGAGGAGGGCAAAATCATACAGAGCTTTGAAACACTGCTCCATGAGGAGAGACTAAGGGAACTGGGCATGTTCAGCCTTGAGAAAAGCAGACTGAGGGGGGATATGATAACCCTCTATTAGTATGTCAAATGCTGTCACAAAGAAGGTCAAACTCTCTTCTCACTGATACCAATGTAGAACACAAAATAATCAAGCCAACTCAAGTTGCAACAACCCTGGTTCAGGCTAGATATCAGGAAAAGTTTCATCACTGTCAGAGCAATGTGGCAGTGTAACCCGCTGCCTAAAGAGGTGGTGGGCTCTCCCTTGCAGGAGACATTCAAAAAGAAACTGGACAGCCAGTGGGATGGTATAACATGGTGTCCTGCAACAGCAGGGGGTCGGACCTGATGGCCTTCATGGCCCCTTCCAAATCTACTCTTTTGTGATTCTATGATCCACTTTGCCATTTATCCTTAGCCACTAAAACCAATGGTCATATTAAACTGTGGCAGAAGTCCAACTCATCTTCTGTTCCTGGAAATCCTTCATGAGTTAATTTCTCCCTCCCAAAGCATCCCCTTCAATCCATTTTCCACAGAAACTCCTGGTCAATTATTTTGTATCACAGCATTGAGAAGCATGGAAAAGTGCATTTGTGAGAGAAGGATACTTTCCCAAGAGCCTTGACCAGAGCAACCACTGTTACTGAGGGCTGAGCAGGAGCTTTGGTCACTATAGTTTTCCTTATTGGAATGAATAGCTACCACATACTGATATGGAGGAAAATAGTGACCAGGTTCAGATAACAGACCTGGGTTCATCATGGGCATGTCCTGTCATGTGAATTTGGTGAGTGAACTCAAAAATAGAACATGGGTTCTGCAGGTGTTCTTTAACCTTCACAGAACCCATCCTTGCTGAATCTGCACAAGAGGGCAGTCCCCAAGTTAGAGTTAAATATTAATTGGTGGCCACACATAATACAGTCTCATTCTGGGCTTAAATAACATTTGATATGCTATTGCATGTCAAAAACCAGTGAAAGGAAAGGCATTCGGTCAGAATGGCATGAACTTTGTAATAGTGTGGAAGAGGCAAAAAACAGAGCCAAGAAGGTTTGTCTTCGCCTGTATGCATGTAAACTCTACCCTTGAGATAACAGAAATGTTTAATTTTACTGTAAAAGGCGGCTGTTAAAGGCAACATAAATTGTGTAACTTGGAAAATTATTCCTTGCTTAGGTATGCCTTTCTGACATCATTTGCAACATGTATAAATGTCTGGCAGAGTGTCAAATGAATATAGAGTCTTGAGACCTGTTCTCTTGCATACTGTCACACATGTGTCTGTTTCTGTAATGTTCTCATAAAACCATTGGTTTTCTTTCTCTTTCACCATACTTGTTTATTTTACCTAGGTTTTGACATTTGTCATCCAAGGAGTTCCTCTAGTGAGGTCAAAACTCATTGTAATAGTCTCAGTGTCAGTACAGAAGTTCTGCGTTAGCCCCCTCTTGTCTATTTTCAGTTCTCGGCTATTTTCACTTTGCTGTATTGGAATGTTGGAAACTGGAGTTAATGTTTTTCCTCCCAGCCCCCAGCAAAAAAGCCACTTAATTTACAGCATGTGCATGTTTGTGTATAAATATACCAACAACCCTAACAGGGAAATATAGGAATATAAAAACAGCACTAGAATTAAATATAAAACTGTTTTTTGTTTTTAAGTTTCCATTTTAAACTTTGTCTTTGCAACTGAGATATTTAAGGTATGGTTTTAAAAATTGCTTTCTTTGTATGGATTGATATTTACTGTATAACACCTGCATAATGTACTTCAACAGTGATGAATGAAAGCGCATATATATATATATATATATATATATTCATTAGACAGAAAAAGCTATCTAACTCCTAGCAGTCTCCAATCAGCTATGTTGATTGGGGAATGCTTGGAGTTGTGGGGCATTTTTCTGTCTAAATATCCATAGGATTGTGCTGTAAGTTATTTATACCCTGCCTTTCTAAAGAAACTTTCCAAGTTTGGGAATTTGGAGGATGGAATTGCATGTAGCAGTTGCTTAAGCACACTCATTCTAAATGTGGGTAGTAGGGCAACCAAGGGTAAAAGTATGTTTGTCCAAAAAAACAAACAGAGGTGTTAACATCCTGCCGAGCAAAGAGGCTTAAATTTCAAGCCTGTTGGATTCATGTTCATTTTAAGGCAATGGAGGAGGAGGAGGAGGAGGAGGAGGAGGACAGGGAACTGGTAGAGGAATTCAAATCAGTGAGAATGACATGAGCATAGCTGTAGGCCAGAAAAATGATCTCAGTTTCCAACAACATTTGTCTGGATGATAGCGGAGGCAATGCGGATATGTGGAAGCTGTTAGAGTAATATAACACAGCATTCAGACAAACACAACACCAGACATAATTTCCCTTATCCTGCATTGCACCAACTCACTCCATGTTCAAAAGATGGGCAGCAATACTAAGAACAATAAAAAGCAAGGAAAGTGGTTGGGAAGGACACCACAAGTATCAAAAGTTGCATCACTCTTTGTTTTAACATAATACTGTATTATTTGAAGGAAGGCCCTCAACAGCACAGTTCAGATTTGCATATAGCATAGAGTTAAAATTTACAGAAGCATTACTCTGAAAAAAAGTAACAGAGTGACAATAGTAAGAAAAACAAAAGTATCAAGGAAGGCTTGAAAAAATATGGTAAAAAAATCAAACATTTCAGGATGGAAAATTCCAAACATATATAAGGAAATTAATGAGAAACAGAAATATTGAATAAGTAGGAGAAATCTGTGAACCAGTCTGGCCAATAAGAACCACAGGCATGATGCTGGGGAAAAAAATCATTAGAGATGAATTTGTAATTGGGAAGTGGAAAATAAATAACTCAGTACCAAACAGTCTGTTAAATGCAATTGTGATAGCAAAACTGAAAGTGACCTATCTAATTCCCCTCCATAACATCTGAGATCAGTAACACTATGCCCATGATGAGGTAGTAGCCACCACAGCCAATCGCAGCTTCTCCCAAGAAGCAGTGGAAGCAGATAAGGAAGAAAGGAAGGGAAAAGGGGGAAATTAAAGGAGCAGCAGAAGTGGCAGTGGAGAAAGAAGAGGGGATAGTGTACGAGAGAATGAAAGGCAGGGCTGATGAAGGGAAAAGAAATCTGGAGATGGAGGAAGGAGGAATCAAAAACGGACAGAATCTAAAGGGCGTGAGGAGAGTTACAGGGGTGGGTGCAAGAAAAGGCAGAAAGCATCAAGGAGAAAAGATAGAATCTCATATAAATTATGCAAGCCCAAATAAGACATCTATGCCTGTCAGCATGAAAAGGTTGTCTTTCTTCAATATAGTAGAATTTGGTTTATCTTGACATGATGATTTTTCATGTTACTCTATCCAGCCCAGCCATAAGCAACCAATGACAGAGAATGGAACAAGAGTGCAAAAAATGCAAATTGTTGTTATCTTAAAACATGGGTGTTACAGGGGGATGGAGGAGAGATAGACACACACCCGCCATTTTTGGCAATAGACACCACCAAAGCTTCATCACACCCTTAAGAGGCACAATCCCACCAGGAGGTTCCCTAACTTCACACATTCATTCATTCATTCATTCATTCATTCATTCATTCATGTGTTTAAAAAATTATACCACTTTTCATAAGCTCTAAAAGCAGCTTATAAGGAAACCAACTATACAATCATATAATAGCATAAACAACACAATCTAAATCATTCAGGAACGTTCATCACTGAAAGTAAGCTCTGTGCCTTTCATTCATTTCTGCTTGTGTGGAAGAACTTTCTAGTGGGTTTTGCCTAATATAACTATGAAGTACCATCAATAAAGTTGAGCTTTTGTAAGTGCACAACTTCAGTTCTTCAGTAATGTCAATTGGAAGGAGATGTAGAGATTGTAGAGATGAAGAGGGAGGAGGAAATTACTTATAAGGAAAAATTAAGTATGTACTGAATAACTTGGCCAAAATAATGAGGAAGGAGTTGTTCTGGAAAGTTGCAATATCAATACAGGAGAGGACTGCTTGGAGATTTTAAGGCTAATAAGCAAGCCTCAGACTAAAGGTGGGGGCAAAATGCCTACTGCCAAAGATAAAAAGGTTGTAACAGTGATTAAGAGGGGTGATTCAGTCACAAAAAATGTGACATGAATGCTGACATAGTTTCAGGCATGAATAAATCCTTTTGCCATAGAAATTAGCTATACTCACACAGTACACACATGTCTGGCATCTGCTATGGATTTATGACAAGTGCCCACAGCAGCTTAGGGACAGAGGGCAGGGTCACCCCAAAGAGCCAGGGATCACCATAAGTGCAGCCATTAATATCATTGGAGCAACACAGAGAGGCAAATTTTGGACCCCCAAATTCCATTTTAAAGAAAGTGGAAAGTAAAGTACTTGAACTTTAAAATCATGGCTGCAAAGTAGGGCATGAGCGGCTGGGAAAGGATGATGATAATAATGATAGTAATACTGGCAGAACAGCTAAGAATAGGAGACCGTTTTTAATCTGCAGCAGCCACCAAGCTATGAAACCATACATGAAACCATAAAGATTCTCTCTACCTTTCTTTATAATCCATTTCAAGAAAACTGAGGCATGCATGTCAATGTCAGGATCAAGCATACAATGCAAAGCTTAGTTCTTTGGCAGGCAGGGGTAGGAGAGTTAAAAAAAACTTAATCAAAACCATGGAAGAAGCCTTTAAAATGCAGAGATAAGAAGAAGAGAGCAAACTCTAAGGACATATTACAAACAAAACTATTTATAGGCCACAGCAATTATAGGCAGTCTATAAATATATGCAAATAAATAAAACTAAAGTAAACAAGCAGGTGAGAGGAAAAAAAAGACTCCCCAAAATCTTGACAAAATCTTAACTGGACTGATGCTGTGAATCTGGATTATATGCTCTACTCACTGGTGATTGGCACCTCTATATTTCTCTCTCTCTCCCGTCCCTCTCCCTCTCCCTCTCCCCGTCTTTCTCAAACACAGGCTGCATTCATACAACACAATAAGCTACCCTATGTGGTTACCATGATCTAACTGACAATGAAGAGGCTTCTACTTTATTGTGGTTTCCATCCTTTCCCATAGTTGCCATGTATCCCATAAGCCACTACACCTGAAATTCAATCCCAAGATGCATCACTCCCTGCCTGAGTTCCCTGTCCCTTCTTCATTGGTCCAGACATAGAGACTGGATGGCTGAACCATCTCCTGCTGCTGCCACTCTTTCCAGAGGACTGAGGTAGTTGTATACCAGGACTGTGGAAGCCATGATCCTGGATTCAGACATCACAACAAGCCATTGTGGTACAGAGAAACCATAAAACAAACATTTGTTTTTATTGGGGCTTCCAAAGACCATGACACAGTTCAGACAACATAACAGACCAACAATGGTAAAAACCCACCATGATCTGCTGTGTTATCTGAACCCAGCCACACTGTGAATACTCAAGTATTCACAAGAGCCTCCCTGCTCTCCTTGCCTCAACAACAAAGTCTATTGGCCATGGCCATCTTACTGAGCACCCAAATGCCCAATATCAATCCTAGGTCAGCCCTGTACAGGTATAGGACACCCTATCATAACCGTAGTTTGGAAGCAGAAATAGTGATACACGTAATTCCCAGGTCTCTCTCTGCCTAAGATATTGTTAGACTGGGAAAATGTTGTGATCATATGCACTGAACATACACAATAGCAGCAAGAAAGATGAACAAGCCATATCTGTTCATCATGTTGGTGACTTACAGCTATAGAAAAGGTTGGGTGAGAAGCAGGTTGTCACTCCCACCCAAACATAGTATACAGCTGTTCCCAGTTCTACATGGGCTACTATTGCAGTTTTTGGAAGCTTCAGCTGGTCCAAAAATACAATAGGCAGATTAGTAATGGAGACTGGCCAGAATGAGTGCTTTATACAATATTAAAAGATCTTTGTTCATGCCCGGGTTGTTGTCCTGTGCAAGTGAAGATGCTGGTCTTTAACAGGCTAAATAATACAGTTCTACCCAACTCCTACTTTACATTATCTTAGGCATCAAACAAGGCTGCCTTTTTTAGTTATGCCATTTATGTTGTCTCTAAAATCAGGCATGATAATTTTGTGGATCTTAAATAAGAATCCCTGAGAAATTCTGCTGATTTCATCAAAATTATTTTAGTTCCCTCCTTAAAATGATTTGAGCCTCTCACCTGAACATATATTGCCACTGGCATCTAGAATAAGCACTAAAATGACTGATTTCAAGAGGCATTTTCTTTAGACTATTGCATACAAGGGCTCAGAAGCTCCAGCTGTTAATAGTCCTTGCTATTTCTTGTTCTTTTTCCATTTGCCTTAACTTTCTATCATAGTCCACCCTTCCCTCACTTGCCCTACAAATCCAAGCCTCCTTAACTTGACATTCTGGTAAGGGCTGATTTGGTAGTCCAAACATTTGGATGGCTCCAGGATGGGGATGGCTAATACCAACTATATAGAAATAGAAAGAGCGGTTCATTCTTTGTCCATGTCCCATTCTTAAGCCCATTTTCTACAGTTTCCACAGTATTCTGTGACTTTTAAAAAGCAAATATTTGTGCTCTTTCCCAACAACTGGTATATTTTCAGCATACTTCCTGACACTAAAGCTAATGCACAGCGTTCATTGACTAGTAGCCAGTGACAGCCTTCTCTTCCAGGAATTTGTCTAATGCCCTTTTTAAAGTCATCAAATTGGTGGCCCTCTCTACTCTTGTGGTAGAGAATTCCACAGAGAACACTGCAATATATGAAGCCATTCCTTTTAATTCCTTTTATCTGCCCTAACTTTCCCATCCCTCGACTTCATTTGATGATCTCAGGTTCTAATACTATGAAAGATCCATTTTGTTTACACCATCCATAATTTTATACAGCTCTGTTGTGCTCCCACTTAACTCACTTTTTTCTAATGTGTTTTATATTAGTTCTAATCCTGTTCTTCCCTATGGCCACTGACTTGCAATGTCCCAAAATATATCCCAAATCTTGTCCCTCATGTTGTTTAATATTTACATGAAATTTCTAGGAGACGTAGTTCTGCAGTTTAGAGTAAGATACCACCAATAACCGGTTAATGCTAAGCTCTTTGTCAACTAAAGAAGGAATAGAACCTCTTCAACATTGCCTGCATTTGATACTTGGTTGACCATGAAGGTGAACAAGCTAAGGTTAAACCCAGACAAGCTCTAGTTGTTGTTGATAAAGATACATGAGAATTCTATTCTCTTAACAGATTTTAACAGAATTCTCTTAACAGAATTCTATTCTCTTAACAGATTTTACCAGTTTAGTCCTGGCAGATTTTGTCAGGTGTTAACATAATCTCTAGCAAATCAATCTAATATGCAGATTTTATTGGGGTTGTTTTTTAATGGTGGTAATTTGTGGAGTGGGATCATAGGTTTTTAAAAAAATGGATCCCATGATTTGTGCAAATGAGGACATGGTTTTATTATTATTTGTTATTATTATTGTTGGCTGCCATGGCAGGCAGTTCTCATCACTTCAACTCACTCATGAGTAGACTGAAGCCATGGACAGCTCCCCTTCCCTGGTGCTGTTGTTAAGCAGTGTATGTTTGTGTGTGGCAGGGGTGTTCCTTTGTACTCTCAGGGTGTCCCCTGAGATGGGGTCTTTAAATTTGCATAAACATTGTGTTCCTTTTTCAGTTCTTTAAATATGTTCAAACTGGATAACGTTTTTTAAAGTATTATTTTTATCAGTGCTGTTTCACAAGCACTTCTGTTGTCCTATCATCAATAACTTTGTTAATTCTTCCCATTTTCACACACTTCTTCATTTAGCCCAGCAGAGCCATATTCCTTAATTATGAAAGAACCTGTCAATTTCATC
>NW_025335358.1:572145-640387 GCF_004798865.1 Varanus komodoensis
GATGAAATTGAAAAGATCTTTGACAAATGAAGAATATGACTTGTTTGAGTAAAGGATAAGGATATTTAATCAAGGATATTTGCAACTAGAATACATAGGGAACAGGTAGCCTTGGTGAATATTTAAAAATATTCACATTTTTAAACCACATTTGTACAAATTTAAAGACCTCGGGGTACCCATTTGAGCAATTTTAAAGACCCCCCCTTGACAAAAATGCCCCCTTGAACAATTTTCACAAATTTATCATTATAAATTATAATTATAACTCTTACTCTCATAAGAATAAAAGCACAAGCCCATTTGTACAAACTACTGGACATGGAAAAATTAGTGTGTTCAGTTAAACACATACACACGTACACTTCCAGGATAGGGGGAGGAGATCACCACTCCTGATTATCAGACTGGAAGCACTGAAAAATCCCAGTGGCCCGAATAGAATGGAATCCCAGTATTACACATTACACAGCTAGGGAGCTGTTGGTCAAGAATTGGGATACAACTTGTTCTGGAATGAGCTTCGCCCCCATGAAGGATCAGACCCATAGACTGCACATGCTTTTTAATCCTAAGCTGTCCTTGGACAGCAGCAGTGGCAAGGAATGAACTTACACAGTTATGTTTGGTGTATCCACTGCTATCCCTCTTGAATTTTGATTTGGCATCAGTTATCCATGCCTTAGTTACATCACATTTAAACTATCGCGAAGTGCTGCATGCAGAGCTACCCAAAGCATGTCCAGAATCTTTAATTAGTGCTAAATCTGACAGCAATACTGTTAACCCAAGGTAACCTAAGATATAGGGACCATTTTTCTCCTATCCTGAAAGCTCTGCACTGATTGTTATTTGCTTTCCCACTGTAATTCAGGCTGTTGGTTTTGATTTTTAATGGCTTAAGGCCTAGCTAAATAAGCAGCTGCCTGTCTGATTATGAACCTTCCCCAGTATTAAGAGATTTGCAGGAGAGACCCTTTGAGGACTTCAATCCACTTGTTAGAGATCCATGTGTTAGGCACATATGGAAAAGCTTTGCTGTGTGTTACCCCCGAATTCTAAATGTGCTTCCTCAAGAAATGAAGCTGCGCAGTTCTTGCGGGAGCACATTAGTCTGTAGCAATGGCATAAAGAGGATGTTCAAGGATAGGCAGGACATGCACATGGTAGGCAGGATATGAGAAGAGCTGGCTGGAGCTGGGGGTCAGACTAGATGGCCCAGTAGACCCCTTCTGAATCTCTCTGTTTCTATGTTTTCTTAGACATGTTCCCCTATTATTACCTAGTTTAGTTTATTCCCTTTATTTCCTTCAATCATCACCTTCACCTCTATGATCTCCTCAATGACATAATGAAT
Organism: Varanus komodoensis; assembly: GCF_004798865.1. Taxonomy (NCBI): domain Eukaryota; kingdom Metazoa; phylum Chordata; class Lepidosauria; order Squamata; family Varanidae; genus Varanus; species Varanus komodoensis. The sequence continues at coordinate 573,503 of NW_025335358.1, forward strand.
GTTTGCACTTAACTTTTGACAACTGTCCTCCCATCTGTGATAAAACTTTATATCCATATCTAGCAACAATGTTGCTTTTTTCATTTTTACTCCAGAGTAGGTCAGGGAACACAACTGAGGTATCAGCCCTGCTTGCTAAAGCCTCAATCAAGATTTGAGTTCTGCACCTATTGTAATGTGATGTAAAAGTAGAGACAAGAACATAGCTGCCAGATATGGATTTCTCATTTGGTATTCAGCCTTATTGCTAACACTCAAAGGCATCTTCTAGTGGAAGTTCTAGCTCTGGCCCTCAGCTGCCCAGGGATCTTATCTGAAGAGAAATCAGCATCACTGATCTCTCCTCTAAGGACTCTCTGAGGGAAATCAGAGATGACTGGCAGGGCAATGAAATCAACAGTGACAGAATGAACTGTGGTAGGGTAGAAGATGTAGAATTTGCACATACTAAGGTGAATCAGAGAAGTCCTTAGAAGGGGCAGATTTTGCTACCAAACTCTAGATGCCACAGTCTACTGACTCTCAACACTGCCCAAGTGCAATAATCCTGCCATTAGGGATGGGGAAACATGGCTGTGTGGGCATAGCTTGTTTTATTGTGATTCATTTTATTACACTTAACAAATCATAGGTTTGTGGAAGCCCTGCATTAAACTTCCACAAGTCATTTTTCCGATAGTTTTTGCACACTTCATGTCTCTGTGTCACATTTTGGTAATTCTCATAGAATCATTGAATAGTAACAGTTGGAAGGAGCCACAAAGGCCATCAAACTTTTTCATCATTATTATATTTGTCATGGCAATCTGTGATCTTTGATGCTACTACTGTAATTGAGTTTGCGCACCCCAAGCAGCACCCATATAAGACAGTGAATCCAGTAACTGGATTGCTGCAATCTCATGATAAAACTTTAATGGATAAGTTGTTTCTTATGGATGAGTAAAGAAAGTGATTTCTTGAAATGAAATTTACTCCTGATGAAGATGCTGTGAAGATTGTTGAAATGACAACAAAGGAAATAGTATATTACATAAACATAATTGATAAAGCAGTGGCAGGATTTAAGTGAATTAACTCCAACTTTGAAAGAAGTTCTACTGTGGGTAAAATGCTATCAAACAGCATCACATGCTACAGAGAAATCTTTCGTGAAAGGAAGAGCTAGTTGATGCAGCAAATTTCATTGTTGCCTTATTTTAACAAATTGCCACAGCCACCCCAGCCTGCAGCAACCACCACCTGATCAGTCAGCAAACATCAACACTGAGGCAAGACCCTGCCCCAGCAAAAAGTTTACGACTCACTGAAGGCTCAGATGATGATGGCTAGCATTTTTTAGCAGTAAAGCATTTTGGATTGAAGTATTACATTTTTTGGACATAATGCTAATACACACTTAACAGACTACAGTATAGTGTAAACAAAACTTTTATATGCAGTGGGAAATCAAAAAATTCATGTGACTTGTTTTATTGTAAGAGTCACATTATTGCAATGGTCTGGGACTGAAACCACAATTTCTCTGTGGTATGCCTGGATTCTTTTTGTTTTAAGTTCACTCCTTAACTTGTTTTACCCTCCTGTGGACTTCAACTTAAGTTCATAAATCAAGTCAGCACCATTTCAGTACATTCTGTGCATGCAGATGAATAGGCCATTGACCTAAAGAACACATGCCACAGCCTACCTATTATTTCCCAAGATGCCACACCTCTTCCTGACCATGCAACATTATAAGCCATGATGGCTTATAAAACAGGAGCAGCTTTTTGTGTCATCCGGACCTAGCCAGAATGGTTAACAAACCATGGCTTAGCATGTTCTGTGAATCCAACTGGGGGAGGGGGTTGGATGCTATACTAGCTCCTCTAGGAATTTTAGCGATGCACTGTGGCTAAAATTCTTCTGTGCCTGACATAATCTAGCGCAGCAGGGGATAGTGTACTTCCTTCTTTCCCCTATTCCCCTTTGGTCCTTCTGCCAGTATCACAAAGGACACCACTGGAACATGGAGGGGAACAGGGACAGCAGCTGCAGATTGTGCCCAGTCACCACTTTTGGCAGCTGCTACTCACTTCTGTGCTCCAAGTGAGTTATGCTAATCTCAGCATCTTCAGGGCTATCCAGATCATTCAAACAAACAAACACAAAATAGTATAGTATTTCCTGGATTGTACCACTCAAATGCCAGTGGTGGATTTCTATGATTAACATTTCGCTATATCCAAACTAACATCCTACATTTGGAGAACTATTACTATGTCAGACAGTGGGGGTTTTCTTCATTACGAAGCACTGCATTCCCAGAAACACTTTTTCTGAAGATGTAAACCAGTTCTTTAATTTTGTGGCACTAAAACTGGTAATCTTATTTACACAGTAATAAATAGTTGCATTATGCAGATATTTATATCATTCTTTCCATATAGAATTGCATACGACACAGAAACTTGAAATGCAAGTTATTCTGTAAAATATGTTATATCTAGGGTGACCAACTATTGTTAATACATGCCTATTTAACCATTTTGTTGAAATACAATCACAGCTTTTATACTCTTCTAGTGCATGTTGAGGGAACAAGTTGAGGTGTAAGAAATCAACTCTGATGATTATGCATACAAAATGAGAGAGTGAACACTTCTCTAGATCAGTAAGTATGCGCTATTTCATGGGTAATAGGTATTTTCAATCCTATAAACTCACACATTAAATATCACCCTAACATTCTTCTTCCTCTCTCTACATCCCTTTATGTGTTCAACTTTTCCTTAATGCATGTAACATTTCTTTTGTTTGTTTTCCATGCCCATGGGAAATTTTCACAGACTGTTAAGTGCTATCAGTAGAATGAAGTCCCTCTCCTTATCCATGTCACTAAAGTGTGATCAGATTTTGTTCTGCCTACCAGTAGCTGACCAACTGAAAATGGTAAGAAATATTGCCATTCCAAGAGGCTACACTGCACATTCAGAGGTGCAGATGTACATTCTAAACTGTGATGGAAGCGATTTAGACATAAGTTCAATTTAGAACATTTGTTTCCAGAACAGATCATATTTGGGTTCACACATGATAAGCTATGGTCCAATGAAGGAGTCTTGGGCACAACACTGTGGGAGGTTAACTAATTAGATTGGGATTAAATCCCAGGTGGCAGTGTTACCCACTAAGAAAGAGAGGGAGATTTAAGAAAGTTAAATACACTCCATATCCCAGCAAGTGATAGGAGTGTAATATAAACCATAGGTGGCTTCTGTTTGTTACCTGAACCCAGTAGTGTAGTTTGTTAATGGCTCTGGCTGGGTTTAGATAACAAAACAAGCCACTTCTGATTTATTATGATAAGCCTCACCTCAGAGGCCTGATGATCAGGCACATCATGGTTCTGCAATCCTGCAGGTATCCCAGGCAACACTTCAGAAACACTATTTTCCCTACTTCCCACAACCACTGAAAACTGTTTCAGCATCATCATGAAGTGTCCCTCCAAAGTCCTCCAGCACTACTTTGGAGGAGCTGTCCATGTTTCCCACCTATTTAAAAAATACACCAATTTTGTGTGCAAAGAAGCATTTGGGGTTACAAAATGGTGACCCAGGCATAGGTACCAGCTGCTGTGTATGTGAATTGCCTGCTGACTAAATCCAGCAATCCTGTACAGTGCCTAGGAGGTATTTCCCCTCACCTCACCTTGCAAGAAACTGCCAGATTTGACAAGTTGGGACCAAGAAGTTTCTTGCAATGTTAGATTGTGCTTAGTAGAAAGGAGTTATTTGGGTTTTGGGGAAAGACTGTCAATAATTGTTCTCAGTTTTGCAACCCCCCCCCCCCCCCCGCTAGCATGGTGGAACCTGAAAAACTGGAGGGAATACTGCTCCATAGGAAGTATGCCATATTTGCAAAACATGCTAAGAAACTTTGGCTTCTCCATGGGTTTGCATGTTGTCAAAGCACAGGATGGTTTTTGTCAAGATGTCAAATCACCCTGATAAACCCTGGCCAGGTATAATATACGTTGGACTCATGGTGGCTTGCTGTGTGATCCAAACCCAAACAGCTCAACCTACCATGGGTAACAGCAGCAAAAAAGGAGTAACATCATAATAACATTACCACCTGCCATATTGGGCCAGTGCAAGAGGCCCCTGCTGCTGTCAATCTCTGTGGCCAGACCTTTTTCTGACTGCCATAGTAGGCAGTAATCATCACTTCAGCTCATTCATGAGTAGACTGAAGCCATGGATGATTCCCCTTCCCTGGTTCTGTTGTTAAGTGGTGTGTGCTTGTGTGTGGCAGGGATACCTGCTGGAATAAGGGGACAAAAAATGGGGAGAAGGAGGCACTCTACTCCCAGTGTGCCTGACCACCTGTTGGGTACATCAAGGACAGTTTGGCTTATATGCCGCACTGAATAGTTTTCTATGCAGAGTATCTTACAGTATCACGTGATTCCTCCCAGCTTGTGTTCAAATAACTTTTGCCACATTCTGGAATGTGTGCCTGTTCCCATCTCAAAGCTCCTGCAGCAATACCAAAGTCTACAGGTGAAGATCCTGGAGAACAAAAGATGACTCAGACAATACTCTGACCTCGGTAGGAAAGTCAGGGATCTGAGCCCAGACCCTTCCCCTTGCCAGTATTGCATAATAAAGTGTGCTGGCTACTTCTCCAATGTCAGAAAAGCAGCCTTGGAGGAGATAGAAAGGGCGTGTTCTGATAGGCAAGAAGGGGAGGAGCCTGGGGAGGCAAGATATGTATTAAACTGAGCCTTCTCCAGCCTCCCACCCCAAATGCCTATCTAGTGCAAAGCACCAAGAGGGAGGGCAGGGTGGTGAAGGTTGCCTCCCCAACCCTTTCCACCCTGCTGGTGTCAGCCTAGCAGAGGACAGTGAATGCAGAAGTTTCTGTGTCTGGGGCTTCCAAGCAGTGATGCTGCAGTCCACAGTATTAAGGCCTTAGTCTGTAGCTCTACCAGAAGCTCTTAACCAGATTTGCTCAATAAAACCATGCTGTATCTTTTTAAAAAAGTAATTTTAAAGTAATATATAAGAAAGTACCACTGAGTGTGTGCTTATCCCTCATAACTGAATAACTCAACCTTTAGAAGCAAGGCCTCACTTGCAGAACAAGGGTCTTTCTCACAGGCCTAGGCCCCAACACCTCTTCAAAATTTAAAGCTTATAACCTACTATGGCACATTTAAAGCACATTCTGCACATTTGTGATTCCTCCAAAGGAAAGATTCTAGTGGCTTCCTATAACACCGCCAAGTCTTATGTCAATGCAATGTACTAAGAAACTTTAAACACCAGATCTCAATGCCCTTCTCCACGTTGCTCCATTGGCACCACAGGCAGGACATCTTGCAGTAGAACCAGTGATATCTCTCCCAGTGTTCCGCCACATTCAAGTCTTCAGCTTGACAAGCACTTAGAGTTACAGAATCCATATTTGTTCAGCAGTGCAATATATACAATCAGCACAGTTCTGTGATAAAATTTCCTTAAGATGACACAACTTCAGACACTAATGTCTCTACCCCCTGTTGTTCCAAACCACACTGCACACCAGAAAGGGATTTATGAGGAAAGAATTCACCCTTTTCTACCCCTGGATATGGTACTTTTGAATGTGCAGAGAGTGGTTTGTTTTATTATTTTTTTTGCTGGGAGGGGAATTTGATACTCCCGCCACACATGGGAATGCATCATCAAGCACTGCACCCCAGTTCCTGTTTCATCCTGTATTCTTTACTTGATGTGCCAAATGATTGTGGCCCATTGTGCTATTGTGTTTTGAAACAATACAATCAGACCCCTAGGGTATTTATTTACTTATTTATTTGTAAATAATGTATTTCATTTCCTTCAATATGGATAATTTTTCTGCTGCCCCAGGTGCTGGGAGCAAGAGAGGGTAGTTCTCTATAGAAGTTTTCTCCTTAAGGTACTCAGTAGTCAGATGCTCTTGCAAATGTCCTTTGAATAAAGTGAATGAACTGGCTCCTACATTGCACAAACCCCACTTTACATGCACTCTTCCCACTCCCTTTTAATCCACTCATCTTTAAATAACTACAGCACAAAATCACCAAAGAACAAGGTCCACCTACAGCTTCATTCAAACTAAAATACCAACCCTGTCACCTCTCTCTATGCACCGTCTATTTTGAGATTAAGACAAACGTTAACCCCTCTGTAGTTTTATTTTAACGAAGGATTAGGAACTGGATTGGAAAAGTATCCAAACCATTTCAGGATTCTTTTCCTTTTGTCGTCTCTGCACCCCCATCATCGCCCACCGAATAGCTCCAAAAGCAGCTCAATCAATTAATCAATCAATATTCAGCTGTTTAGAATAAGAAGGCAGGGGGCAATCCTTATTTTGCCTCCGTATGCTTATTGTCTGTTTTTGTCTTAGCACAGAATGAGGCTCTCCATACTCACAATGGGGAAGAATTTCCCTCCCTTGCAATCACCATTGCTTCTTTCCTAACGTGGGAGATACTTTTGTCTTGAAACAGAACATCCATGCAAACCTTCTGAGTTCTCTTTCCTCCTAGATACAAACATGCAAATAATTCATTTGATCTCCAGACCATTCCAGAGAATGTTGGCTCTTATGGGTCAATTTCTTTTTCTTTTTATTCTGTCTTTCTTTTCTCTCTTGAGCGAAGGAGACAGTTACGGAAAAGCGAGGAGGAGGGGAACAGAATCTCGAATGAGATTACTTCGGCAGAAAAGAAATGTTGCGAGGAAGTGAGTTACCTGAAAAAAGAGGGTGGTCTACAGAAACTGGGGAATTCTACTTTCCTCGACTTCCTAGATGCCCTCGGGGACGCGCGCAATAGGGGTGTGGGGGTGGAGATGTGTTAAGGTTTCTAAGGTTGGATTGTGCCTGTTCTCCGCTCCCGTCTGCATTTCAAGGCTTTTGTTAGGAGCGGAACGTGTTCGGTCCCTTCTTAAACGGAACACAAACAAACAAGAAAAAAGGTCAGGGAAGCCAGAGGACCCAAGACGTTTGCCCTGACTGGGGTTCCCTCGGAGGAGCTGATGCAAGTGGAGAACCTTCAGATTTGAAAGAAATGCGTGAGTCTCTAATCCCGCTCGGACTTAATTCGGAGTCAGCTCCATCGAAGCCGGAAGAACTTACTTCCGAGTAAACGCACACATGCTCGAAGTGTAAGCCTTCAGTCCCTAGACACGCTTACCTGTGAGTAAGGCCCAAGCAAGACAACGGTATTTCAGAGTAGAGATGCATTGGATCGGGCCGTACCAAAAGACAACGGAAAACTTCTTGTGGCGGGGCAGGGCTGTGCAGATCTGATGTTTACCCTCCCTTCCCCACTCCTTTAAAGCGGAGATCTTCCGCACGCACATAGGACGAAGCAAACCCCGTTCAATTGAACGGGACTTCTTCTGCATAAGCTTCTTTGGCATCGCAGTGTACAGATCCTCCCAGAATTTCCCTGTTCCAAAATCAGAAGCCAACTCCCCTCTTTCTTTTGTTCTTGTCCGCCCTCCAGCCCCGCCGCCCCTGCCACTTACTGTGGTAAACGTGACCATGGCATCCGTATAAACGTTTGCAGGGAAGTCGACATGAAGAGAAAGAGGTGGATGGAAATAATCTGGTCATTCAAAATAGAATAGTAATAATCATAAACCACCCTCCGCAGATGGCTCGCACAGAAATTGCTCGACTCTGTTATGGGAGAGGAGACTTAAAACTCTGAGTCCCGCGAACATGAATCTACGCGATTATAACAAACCAGCTCAGCCAGATGGCTCTGCGTATTAACCCCTTTATCGCCACGCGTTCCTTCTGCGCCACCCTTGGCCACCTTGAACCCTCGATGGAAACTATCAGAAGAAACTCTGGAACTAAGTTTTGTTGTTGTTGCTTTATTTCATTTTAAAATGTTCATCGTGTGTGTGTGTGTGTGTGTATGTGCGCAAGTATATCCCATTCATGTCAGCCTTCAACTTTCTTTTTAAAAATGACGGAGAACAAAGTTGGCTCTAAAATTCGAAGGGATTTCTTTCTGAATCGTGTAGAGACAGTACGACGCACTAGGTTCAAGGAGATCTTTACTTGGGAGTAAGGCCACCGAGCTCTTGCTCCCTAAACGAGTTGTATTTAACACTGCACCCCAGAAACTTTCCCATCACTTCCGCATTTAAATCCTTCCCTCAGAAGAGAAACACAGAATAAAATATCTGTCTTAAATGATCTACTTGTGTTTGCAAATGCATGTTAAGAGATCCTCAAGGTAAATTGGGAGGAGGAAAGCAAAACTCTATATATTTCTTTTGCTTATTCTTGTTCTATCTTTCTTTTACTAGTTAATTTAAACCCTCTGTTGATTTGTTAGGCTCTCCTCTTTTCATTATCAAATGTACCAAGTTTTCATACTTTAGCCATGAAAAGTAAAGAAGAAATGAGAAGGGGGCAATGCCAACAGTTTAATGAATTTCTTAAGATTAGCAACCAGCAGAATCAATATTGAAACCATTTTCTCTTGAATTTCTCTAGCTGGTTCACCAAGAAGAGATATGATAATTTTAGCTGTGTGCTTCTTTAGGTTTTCCTCTAAATTGATGTGCTTAAATCAACTTTGTGTGTGTGTGATATGCATGCACCCACGCAAAGATGTATGTGTGCTTTCCTCTGCCAGATTCAAAGAGGAAGTGAAGAACTGGTTTAAACCAACATTTTAGTTGGACCTGGAGGACAGTCTTTCCCAGCCAAGAGTTGATAGTATGGAAAGTTTATTCGGTGTGCACATCACTGCAGGATAGTTTGTCTCAATATATTTCCCTTCCTTCTTTCTTTCAACAGGTTTTATCCATTTAGATTGCAGGCCCCTCAGGGCAGAGATGAGGTCTTTTACTTATAGTTATTCTGTCATAAACACTGATGGTGCTGCTGTGAAGTGTCCAAAGAATCGTAGCTAGTTGGACAATATAAAACCATAATAACTAAACAGATAAATAATGGAAATAATGTAATACTGTATTGTCTAAAGAAATCATGTCAGCTTTGTTAGCACATCTTTTGTGCTTGGCCTTTCCCTATTGTTTCAGAACATTTCTTTTTGCAACTTCCATAAGCATAGTCTTAAAATGTTGTTCTCAGCTGCCTGCTCATAATAGGGTCTGTGAGGCAAGTCCTTTTCATTTTACAGAGGGGAAAACTACAGGAGAGTAACTTGTGCATGCCCATGCAGAGTCTGTGACAGAGACAGGATGTGAACCTGTTTATCCAAACCTCCAACAAACCATCCTGATTTCTACTTAGTTATATTCACATGGACACAGTCATCAATCCAAAAAGTGAAATGTTTTTCATCCTGCTCTGGTCTACCTATACAGAGAATGGGAGGGGACTGAGTCTTTTCAGATGGGTGAAGGAACAAAATTTTGAGTGCTCCACTATGTTAAAAAAACCTCCATGCAAACACATATAAACACAGCAGGCAAAGAGCTGTGCTTACATCTATGCTCCTCGAATATTAGTTTTCTATTTGCAATGAATATTTTTTAGATGAAGGCTCTTTCAAAAATAATAACCCAAACTAATGGTGTGCTTACTGTACTGCCTCAGCATTCAGCTTCTCCATTTCACTTTTAGCCATCTTCTCTCTATTCTCATATCTGACTGTCTCTGCTACAAAAAATGTCAAATGGGTGCATATGAACAATGGGCAATTCTTAAGATTTTAGCAGGTTCCATGGAAAACATTAGAAAGGCATCCATCACAAGTCTCCTCTCTTTTACAATGACTTTAGCAGCAGTTTTTAAAACTGAGGATCTTATTTGGGCATGCACAAATTTCTGACACAATGCAACATGCACATGTACATACAGATATGCACAAACATAGATATTGATATAATTCATATCTTACACAGAAATTACATATAAATGTAGCATATGTAATAATCTATCATATGTAATAAACTGTTTCTTTCACCTGTTCAGGTATTAAAATTACTTCCTTTAGTATACAATTGTACCTGCCTCATCATCATTTTCACTGCCTGGGTTGGCTTTCACATTTGAATGACCAGGAAATCTTCTTTCACTGATACCTCTGAAATAAAAATATTCTTCAATAGTTGTCTGTCCTCTAATCTGTAAGAAAACCACTTTGCAGCTTCCATTCAAAATGCAAATACAAACCTATTAGCTTAGAGCAAAAAAATGTGATGCTACCAATTATTTGCATCTAATCTCCTGAAGCAGATAATTGCTAGAATTAAAAACAAATCTTGTGAGTAAAAACAGAGATTCTCTTCCTGCAGCAGCCAAAGGGTTAACCATTTGACATGCATTCACCACCTGGAAAACAGTGATCACCAATGCACTCCTCAGTCCAAGCATAAGGAAAGGGGATAAGCAAAAGCTTCCAAATCAATTAGGCTGCAGAGGAACTGGCTATCTCTGCTAAGAGAAAAACCAACCAGCAACTTGTATTGTTCACAACTGGAAAGGTCCCTGCCATTCTCCACTTGTGCCTGTGGCTGCCTGCAATCAACACGCCTTGTAATTTGATACACAGTACCTAATCTTGCCAAATATGCACACATTGGGGTGAGGGAGAAAGACAGGGACTATTTTCACAAAAGGGAAACGACTGGACTGCTTCCAGTTTCCTAAAATAAAAATGAAAAGATTTTGTTACTTATTTTATCAGCCAGATTTACTCTCAAGAGTTTATCTTTATAAAATGGCCTCTAAAGATACCACATGCCTTAACTGCATTTTAACATTATATTTTGAATTATTTCTTGACACACTAAAGAAATACTTTGAAGTGACATTTTAAGAAGAATCAAGAAATGGGACTCAGGGTAGGGATATGCAGACCGAAGCAGACTTGATTGCTGGGGACACAAGGGCAGGATAGAGTGCATGTTTCACCAACACCGCATGGTGTCTCTACGGACACATTTCTTCAATATAGGTAAATCTTTGTCATTTACTAAATGGAGACATGACAAAGCAATGCTTTTGGTGACATAGTTGCAGGTGAAGACAAAGCGTGCCTACCACCTGTGAAGAGGGGCAGCCCACTTATGAACAGCAGAGATGTGGTGCTGGGAGCAGCAGCCCTTTCCCCAAATTCTAAAGACAGCTTTAAGTTGGGAGGGGAGGATTTGAGTGGGTTAAGTGCAGTTGAATTAATGGTATTGATTTAAAACATATTATTACAATTATTGTTGCCCTATCGATTTGTCCATCCCATAAAATCTTATTTTCTCAGGTTTTAATGGGACTGTAGGTACCAGATGGTCACAGAAATATGGGACAGATTGGAGATGTATATCATATATCTGGATGATTCTGAAAAAAACTTGAGAATCAGATAATGAGAACTCAAGGAAATTTGTAAAAGACAAAATTATCTGTGTTTGAAGGAATATTGTAACAAAAGTAATATCACAATGCAACAAATATTCTAGGAATAATGACTGGATGGAAGTAAACTCTGTTTGAGTTGATCATTGTTTCCCCAGTTCTTACCAAGAAACAGTGAGAAAGAATTATGATTCTTCTAGTAATTGTTAGCTTTCGCAATAGCACCGCTTTGTGGTTGAAATATTACATAGATATTGAAAGGTGTGGAATGATCTGGATGTTGGGTGCCTGCTGCATGTACAAGTTTAACAAGTCTGTTGTGTTTCCATGCTGGCTGACACTGACACAGACAAGAGAGCAAAACACACGAGACTTCTGTGAGAATTAAAAAAGATGAACAAACAGAAGAAAACATGGAGTTTGTTTTTTTCAGTTTACTGATTCCTACTTTGGACTAGTGTCATGATTATGACTAATCAGATTAACTTTTGGTGAAAGAAAGGAGGGAGGGCACATCACTTTAGGAAGACTGTTTTCCTGCTCTTCAGGCATCATAGGTTTTGAAGGATAGCTCTCAGTTGCTGGCAAACAAAATAGATGTTCTCCTTAGGAGTGTGTTCTAACCTCCTTTTGTAATACCTTTTCTCAAGTTGGAATGTCTTGGCAAACAGAGAAGCCACCTAGATCTAGCAAGACTATAGATCTGGGATATGGATCTTTCTTCACACTTAACCTAACTTTTATGTGTGGAGAAATTTCCTTTCTCTACCATTAGGAGGTATTGCTTTACCTCTTTGTCACTACTTGTTAGTTTTGGAGATAGAAACTTAGGGATGAAACATTACATTAAATCCTTCTCTTGCAGTTACAATTTTTAAATTTTAATGTAGAGGTTTGAGACCATAGGATGGAACAATAGGGAGGCACCTAAGAATCCAACTGAGCAATATACACTAGAGTAAAAATGAAGGGGAAATATACCGACAAAATTTTAACGTCTGTTTTGGCCCTTGATCACTTTGTTTCTTATTACACATCCAAATCGGGTCGCAAACAAAAATGTCATAAAAATTTTGACTCAGGTCATGAACTCCACATTGGGTGGCAACCACGATCGCGACCATCTCCCCACTCCCCGAGTGGGCAGATGGCCGCGATCGTGCTGGGGGAAGGGGGGATATGGCCGAGATTGCACCCGTCTTTCCTGCAGGAGCACACCCATGATTACACCTGTCTTTCCTGCAGGAGCGCAACCACAATTTCAGACTTTTCCCTCCCCCCCGCAGCACAATCACGCCTGTCTCTCCCATCAGCACACTCTCGTTCGCGCCCATCTCTCCCCACCCCAGTACGCCCACGATCGCACCCGTCTCTGGGATGACGGGCGCATGCAGGGATGACGGGTGCAATCACGGTCGTGCTGGTGGGGGAGATGGCCACATTCGTGCTCAGGGTGCAGGGGATGGCCATGATCTTTGTTGTTCTTTGTCACATTGCTTTACATTTTTCTGATTAAAAAAAATAGTTACAGGACAGATTAACTTTATTTACATTGAACCTTATGGGGAAATTTAACTTGGCTCACAACCAATTTGGGTCATGACCAGAGTCCTGGAACGGATTAAGTTCATGAGCCAAGGTACCACTGTACTTTATACCTCTGTGAGCTGCCTTTACTGAAAAGCTGAAGCTGCCACAGACTGATATGAAAGTTCTCTTGGTCATGACTCATCCATGATGACTCATTCACACATGCAAGTCATTCCTTGATACTACAGTAAGCATGTGATGAGTAGGTAAATAACTTCAGAACAGATTCAGGGTAAATGGCTTTGTGCCTTAGAAGTCTGAGATGCAAATCCCTGTAATAATTTGCCATGTACAAAACAAAGTGACTCATTAGATCACAAGAAGTCCTCAGTATTTATCAATGGGTCTAATTATATTGTGTGACCCAAATAGCTGTGAATCACTATTCTGAACAGAACGCTAATTTTTCTTACCCCTCTGTTAATTTTTATTTTGGAGAAAGAATGCATGCATGCTTTTAGGTTCTTGGCACTATGCATCAGCAAGCAAGTACATATGAATATTTGTGCCTACAAATGAACCTAGACAGAAAGTTCAATAATTCTGGAGACCTTCCATGGAAAATAATCTTAAACAACAGCAACACTTTTTCCATGTTCACATTCAACTAACTAAATTTTTTGAAGATTTCCAAGAACACTCCCCCCCTCTCCCCGTGCTCCCCCATGCCAAGTTCCTCCATTCAGGTATGGTCCATTCCAAGTGATTATAGGGGATGCAATTTTACTAAAGTTATGTACTACTGATTCACATTTAATCTCCAAAAATCAAAAACGACTGGTCCTGGAGTAGACTTATGGATTTTTAAGAACATGACTTAGTTCCAAACCAGGTATGACATACAGTTACATTACCTTTGTGCAAAGTTTTATTTCTGGGGTTTTTTTAAAGCCCAAACACACCTAAGATATAAGAGCATAAGAAGAGCCATGATGGATGAGATTAAGGGTCCACCAATATGAGCACTCCAATATGTTTATGGAGTGGATAACCAGATACCCATGGGAAACATGCAAGTTAGAACATGAATGCTACAGCACCCTCTCACCTGTGTACCCTAACAACTGCTGTACCTCTGATACTGTAGATGGCCTATAGCCATCAGCACTAGGAGCCACTGATAGCTTTCTCCTCCATGAATTCATTCAGTCTCTTTTAAAAGCCGTCCAAATTGTTGGCCTTCTCATGGAAGTGAATTCCATAGTGTACCTATGTGTGAAGTAGTACTTTAAAAAATCTGTTCTGCATTGCTCACCTTAACATTGGATGACTCTGAGCTCTAGTATTATGAGAAGGGTAGAAAAATGTCCTCTATTGACTTTCTTCATACCCTGCATAATTTTGTACACACACAAAGTAACCGTGAAGAAAATTTTATTTATTTTATTTATTATTTATTTATTAAAACATTTTTATGCCGCCCCATTCGCCAAGGCCTCGGGGCGGCTTACAATAAATAAACAATAAATAAAAGCAATTATAAAATAAATCGCAACACATATAAACATTAAAAATCCAAAAAATACAATATAAAATAAGCCGCCCTGGCCAGATAAGATCAAATAATATTAACAGTTAAAATACCGCTTAAATAAAAAGTTCTTCACCTGGTGCCGAAAAGCAAATAATGACGGCGCCACTGCTGAGAAAGCCCTCCTCTGAGTAGCCACCCTCCTAATTTCTCTCACGGGGGGCTCCCAGAGAAGGGGCTCTCCCACTGATCTCAAGGGGCGGCTGGGCATATATGGATGTAAGCGCTCCTTCAGGTAACCAGGACCCAAGCCATTTAGGGCTTTATAGGTCATCACCAACACCTTGAATTGGGCCCGGACTTCAATGGGAAGCCAGTGAAGCTGACGGAGAACTGGAGTCATGTGACCATAACGCCCAGTCTCCGTCAGCAGCCTGGCAGCTCTATTTTGAACCAACTGAAGTATCCGGGCCGTCTTCAAGGGTAGCCCCACGTAGAGCGCGTTACAGAAGTCAAGGCGGGAAGTCACCAGTGCATGTGTCACTGTTGCCAGGCAGTCGTACTCCAGGTAGGGGCGCAGCTGATGAATCAGCCAAAGCTGGAGGAAAGCGCTCCTCGCCGCTGCTGTTACCTGAGCTTCCAGTGAAAGCTCCGGGTCGAGGAGCACTCCCAGGCTGTGGACCTTGTCCCTAGGAGGGAGTGCAACCCCGTTCAGGGCAAGGTTCAATTCACCCTCTCCGAA
Organism: Varanus komodoensis; assembly: GCF_004798865.1. Taxonomy (NCBI): domain Eukaryota; kingdom Metazoa; phylum Chordata; class Lepidosauria; order Squamata; family Varanidae; genus Varanus; species Varanus komodoensis. The sequence continues at coordinate 588,673 of NW_025335358.1, forward strand.
GCCCGATCCGCCAACCAACAGGACCAACGTCTTGTCTGGATTGAGCTTCAGTTTATTGGCCCTCATCCAGCCCATTACCTCGGCCAGGCACCGGTTCAGTACAGCCACTGCCTCACCTGGATTGGTGGAAAACGAGAGGTAGAGCTGGGTATCATCAGCGTACTGATGATTCCGCAGCCCACACCTCCTGATGACCTCTCCCAGCGGTTTCACATAGATGTTAAACAGCAAAGGGGACAAAATGGACCCCTGCAGTACTCCATGGCATAGCTGCCATGGCGCAGAGCCATAGTCCCTCAGCACCACCTTCTGGAACCGGCCGTTGAGATAGGAGCGGAACCACTGCAAAGCAGTGCCTCCGACCCCCAATCCCGCAAGCCTATCCAGAAGGATACCATGGTCGATGGTATCGAAAGCCACTGAGAGGTCCAGGAGAACCAACAGGGACGCACTCCCCCTGTCCTTCTCCCTGCACAGGTCATTGTACACGGCGACCAAGGCAGATTCAGTACCGTACCCGGGTCTGAAGCCGGACTGAAATGGGTCCAGATAATCAGTTTCATCCAAGAGTGCTTGGAGTTGTCCCGCCACCACCCGCTCTAACACCTTGCCCAGAAACAGGATGTTGGCCACTGGTCTATAATTAGTGGCCATCTCTGGATCCAGTGACGCCTTCTTCAGGACCGGTCGGACTACCGCCTCCTTTAAAGGGGCAGGCACCCGACCCTCCCTCAGAGAAGCGTTAACCACTTCCAAGATCCAGATCCCAATCCCGTGCTTGGAATTCTTTATTAACCAAGACGGGCAAGGGTCCAATAGGCAAGTGGTGGGACGTACTTGTCCAAGCACCTTGTCCACATCATCGGGCCGCAATAACTGAAATTCATCCAATAATTCTGGACCAGACGGCAGCATTGGCGTCTCCCCAGAAACCTCTGAATCAATAGTGGAATCCAGCTCGTGATGAATCTGAGCGATTTTCTCCCTGAAATGCCTGGCAAAGTCGTCACAGCGGGCCTTTGAGGGTGTAACCAGGTCTTCCTTCCGGCCTGGATTAACCAGGCCATGCACCACTCGAAAAAGTTCTGCCGGACGGCATTGTGAGGAGGCAATGGAAGCGGAAAAAAATCTCTTTTTCGCAGCCCTCACCGCCACAGCATAGGCCTGATAGTGGGCTCTCAAGTGCGTTCGATCAGATTCATCTTGTGATTTCCTCCACCTACGCTCTAGTCGTCTCCCAACCTGCTTCATCGCCCTCAATTCAGGAGTGTACCAAGGGGAAGAGTGGGCTCTGCCTGGTGGGAGAGGACGCTTAGGAGCTATCGTGTCTACAGCCCTGGTCATCTCCCCATTCCATAGTTCGACCAGAGCCTCAACAGGAGCACCCGACTTGTCAGCCGGAAACTCCCCCAGGGCCTTCAGGAATCCTTCCGGATCCATCCGGCTCCGGGGGCGGACCCACACAGTCGGGTCCGCACCCTTACAGAGGGAGAGGTCGCTCTCGAGCACAAACCTCACCAGAAAGTGATCTGATCATGACAGGGGAGTCAAGCATAAATTTCTCACCCTCAGACCACCCTCCTCCTGCCCCGTCGAGAAAACCAGGTCCAGAGTGTGTCCACGTTCATGGGTCAGGCCAGTGACATGTTGGGACAGCCCCATGGCCACCATGGAGGCCATGAAGTCCTGAGCTGCCCCGGACAGATCAGTCTCGGCATGGAGATTGAAGTCCCCCAGGACCAACATCCTGGGGGTCCTCAACACCAGGTCCGAGACGATCTCCGTCAGCTCAGGCAGGGAGACTGTTGGGCAGAAGGGTGCACGGTACACCAACAGAATCCCCAATCTGTCTCGGTCACCCAACACCAAGTAGAGGCACTCCAGCCCTGGACTTGAAGGAACAGGAAGTCCAGTGAGAGAGATGGAAGCTCGGTAAACCAAAGCGACCCCCCCTCCCCTCCCCTCTGGGCGTGAGCAGTGCTGAACCAGATACCCAGGCGGGCACACCTGGGAAAGGGCCACATCCCCCCCCTTCTCCCGCCCAGGTCTCTGTAATGCAAGCCAGGTCGGCCCCCTCATCCAGAATCAAGTCATGGATGAGGGAAGATTTGTTATCTTGGCACATTTTTTTTCCAAGCAGACTTTCCACAAATTAGCTCCATTGGAGTCAATGTGAATTAATTGTATGTAAGGCCATTGGTGATAATCTGATTTATTCTGAGTTGAGATGCATTTCACCTAGTTATTTCCTGAGCAACAGGACAAAGGAAATAGTTTGGAAGGTTTAAAGACACCACATGCTAATGTACCTGTCCTGAAAGGTCTTCCTCTGGGGGAACAACTTAGAAATGCTAATGTTTGTCTGTCCTTTGTATTGTCTTAATCCCTATGGTTTAACCTAATGTACATACAGCACACTGCCTATGGGATCCCTCACCCTCCCCAAACTGTGTATGTAATTGATGGGTTCTAAAAGCATCTTGTACAGACTCCATCTTGGGAGTCCCTCCAGGGGCTACCTACATGATGCATGTATTTCCTGTATGTCTGAACAAACTGTAAATGTTCTTTTGATGATACACTTCCAATGAACTCTCTCTGGTTTTTCTTGCCAGTGTTATGTGACATGCTATTGAGTCAGGCATTACAATGCCTCCTGTAGATTCCCTCTTGGTTGAGCAACAACTTCTATTTGAAAGGAATTGGGAAAGGCCTGTAAAGGCTGCCAACAACATTATAATTCAGCTTTGCCCACTGGTTCCTTCCTGCATTAGCCCAGACATGAACAAAGGGCTCCTGATCCACATTCTGTCCAGAGATGACAGCAAGAGAGACTCATGAAGTATTTCCCTCTTAGCTGCTACTCCATTATCCTAGAGCAGGGGTCCTCGAACTTTTTCACCATGGGGCCAGTTGAAAGGTGCCAGTGCTGGGCATGGGCCACAAAGGTGGTACCAGTGGGGCGCACAGGCTGGTGCACGGGCACGGCGAGGTGCAGGTGGGTGGGCATGTGCGGTGCGAGGAGGCAAGGCGAGGGTGGGCACGCGCTGCAATGCAGTGGCGTGCATATGCAGTGGTTTGCTCGCTTGGAGATCGTTTTCTCCTAGCAAGTCCAAAACAATATCCTTGTGAGCAAGCCGTCACCTCCCCACGGGTATGCAGACAGCACATTGAAACCCTCCAAGGCAGGCCAGATAAATGGGCATGGTGAGCCAGATCTGGCCCCTGGGCCGTAGTTTAAGGACCCATGTCCTAGAGACTGCTTTTTACAAGCAGGGGCAAGGAGGATGGGCTTGAAGAGAGCTTGCCTTATGGCTGTTTTGTATATGGTGCAAAATGAGACATAGCATTTTGGACATAGCATTTTGGACTGCAGGTGGAGACAATTGCATTACTAAATGTCTGCTCAGTTAAAAACAAATACAAACCCTTCTTTCAAGACAAATAGTTGGTATAGCAACAAGACTAGGCCTAGAAGAAAATGGATGTATAGAAGTGTCTTTCCAGAGTTTTTCACCTCATTTGCAGGTGCCAAAATAGGAGTGGGAGATTTCACCAGATATGACAGGAGGAGGCAGAATTCTCATTTGCAGGGAATCTCAAAAATAACAATTCTCAGGAAATTCCTAAAAAAATACTGCTTGGTAATGCTAGCAATTCTAAGAATGCACAACATTTGGTGGCTCATAAGTTGAACCTGATATGCTTCTAATGCTTGTATGTCTACCAAACTTTGATCCCTGGCCAACAAATCTTGTTACTCAGATTGGCATTATGTGTCCCTGTGAATTTTTTCTCAGTTCTTTCACCCAGAAAGGAGGCTTTCTAAAGAAAGATTTTAAAAAATCCTATTTGTGCCCTTAGTATCATGCTTATCCTCTTTTCCAAAGGAAAATAGCATTTCAACAAAACAGAGATTTCATTAATTTAATGTAATAAATAATAAATAAGCATGTCCTTTGATGCACTGATGTAGTCACATGAGCAATCCAGGAAGTGTTGCTGGACTGAAATGCTAGCTCTGAATTCAGCAGAATAAGAAAGGACTGGAAGGAGTAGGGGCCTCTTCTTGGATGCTTCTTTCAAAAATAATAAAATACTCTTAAGTAATGTTAAAGTGGAAACAACACATGCTCACAATTCTGTCCTCATTAATAGAATCATGGAATCAGAGAATAGCAGAGTTGGAAGGGGCCATGAAGGCCATCGGGTCCAATCCTCTGCTGGTTCAGGACAGCAAGTTACACCATGCCACTCAGATGGCTGTCCAGGTTCTTTTTGAATGTCTCTAGCATGGGAGAGACCACCACCTCTCTAGGAAGCTGGTTCCACTGTCGTATTGCTCTGACAGTTAGGAAACTTTTCCTGAAATCTAGCCTGAATCTGGGTTGCCGCAGCTTGAATTGATTATTCTGTGTCCTATATTCTGGCATTAGCAAGAAATGATCTTGACTTTCCTGTTTCTGACAGCCTTTGAGGTACTTAAAGAGGGATATCACATCCCCCTTCAGTCTTCTCTTCTCAAGACTGAACTTGTTGTAAGCTGTCCAGAGACGCAAGTAATTGGACAGCATACAAATTTATATTAAAATAAATAAATAAACATGGCCAGTTCCCTCAGTCTCTCCTCATAGGGCAGTGTTTCCAAACCAAGATCATTTTTGTTGCTGCCCTCTGAACCCTTTCTCATTTTTCTGCATCTGTCTTAAATCTTGGTGCCCAGAACTAAACTGTTGCTTTCAGCCCAGATTCAAGTTTATCAAGATTGTCCTTGATCGTCATTCTGTCTTCTAGGGTGGTTGCTATTCCACCCAGTTTTGTATCATCTGCAAATCTGATTCTCTTTCTTTGTACTTCCTCAACCAAATCATTAATAAAGATGTTGAAGAGCTCTGGGCCCAGAACTGAACCCTGTAGCATCCCACTAGTTACCTGCATCCAATTTGAGAACTCTTTGTGTTCTGATTTAGCAGCCAATTTGGGATCCACCTAATTGTTTTTCTATCTAGTCCAGTTTTTGTTAATTTGCTAATAAGAATGTCATGTGCCACTATGTCAAAGTGAATCTACATAAGTCTAGGTAGATTATGTCCACACTGTTCCCTTTGTCCATCTGGGAGGTTATCCAGTAAAAAACTATGATTAAATAAAATAAATAAATAAACAGATAAATAAATCTGACAGGATTTATTTTTGATAAATCCATGTTGGCTTCTATTAAACACTGCATTTTCCTCAAGATAAACAAGATAAGCACACAGACTTTTAAATAATTTTCTCCAGATTTTTTCCAGGGATTGCTGTCAGACTAGCTGGTCTGCAGTTCCCAGGTTCATCTTTTTCCCCCTTTCTGAAGGTAGGGACAACGTTAGCCCTTCTCCAGATATCTGGCACTTCCCAAGATTTATCAAAGATAATAGTCAGGGGTTCTGAGAGTTTTTCCACTAGCTCTTTTATGACCCTGAGATGGAGTTCATCGGGCCCTGGAAATCTAAAGGTGTTTATTCCATTTAGATATTCCTTGACCATTTGTCTGTCAATCTTGGGCAATCTCACTTTAAGCTTGTAGTTCCTCTTCCTCGGCAACACATGTCAGAAATCTCTTGGAGTGGCCATGCTTGGCAGAATTTATCTCCCAGCATATATCAGGGAAATTGAAGTCCCCCATGATGACTACATCATTATTTTTGGAAATGCTGGCAAGTTGCTTTTTGAAAGTTGCATCCTTGGCCTCTTTTTGACTGGGTGGTCAGGAAAAGATGCCAATAAATATGTTTTTTTTTCTTTTTTTTCTTTTTTGCTCCCTTTAAATTAAGTCAGATGCTTTCAATGGGGCTACTAAGTTCATCTTCTTGTATTTCTGTGTAGATATAGGTGTTACTTATGTATAGCGCAACTCCACCTCCCTTTTTGTCCTTTCTGTTTTTCTTAAACAGGTTGTATCCATCAATTGTAGAGTTCCAGTCATGCAAGTCATCCCACCAAGTTTCAGTTATTCCTATAAGGTCATAATTGCCCTCCTTGAGCTTAAGTTCGTGTTCTTTGTTTCCCATACTCTGGGCTCACTCCAGTCCCTGGGAACTTGGCTGCATATATCCCAGAGGCCCTAGACCAGCTGTGGCAGCTTGCTCTGCTCTGCTATGTTCTGCCAGGAGTCAGGAACCAAAATGAAACAGCCCACCGACACAAATGCTGCTGGTTGATCAGGCCACTCCCTTTCAGTTAATCAGCAGTCAGCTAATCTGGAACTTCCCTTCAACTGACTCTTAGAAAGCAAAAGACTTTAAGCTGGGCTAGTGCCAGCCTGTATCAGCTCTGCTTTGCCTTTCCTCTGCTTTGCCTCTGCCTGCTTCTGTCTCCTCTTCTACTACAACTCCTCCTCCTCCAAACACCTGTTTCCTCTCCCTGTTCACTCACTCTTGTCAACCATTCCCTGGGTGCTTGGCTGCTTATATCCCAGAGGCCCTAGACCAGTTGGGGCATCTTGCTCTGATCTGCTCTGCTAGGAGTCAGGAACCAGAATAGTGGTAACTGGTTCTGAAATTCTGTAACAGTTTTAGAGGAGCCTGAAAACTATCAGTTAGTTTATTAGAACACTTTTTTCTGATGGGTTTTGCCCTAGCTCTTCTAGCACCTCTCTTAAATTTACTAAAGGTTGATATAAAGTAAGTGGTTAAAGTGGGGAGATATTGTCAGCATAGGCTGCCAGATGTGAAAAAGTATAGGGCTCCTGCCCCTTCAATAGTTGTGCAGAAAGGAGGATTTCAGCAGGCATAGTTTGTTATGCAAACAGCTGAAACTCCCAAAGAAACACACCAGAACCCTGCAAAAGCGTTAGTTGTTTCCATTGCTACAGTTTAGTGAATTATGCACCATAATCTTGAGGTTATACACTCCCATTCCTGTTCTTTCACACACCAAAGAAAGTAAAAACTTGCATTTACTTTTAAGCTAACTACAGTTCTAAGTGTGGTTTGAATCATGCTTTGTTTGAGCTATGGATAGTATGGACAAGCCAGGATGAAACTATGGTCAGATTCATGCATATTTTCTGGTTATATTATAAATAAACCACAGCCACCCACATCTCTTATGTGGGACGTTTAAAATCGGAAGCTGGTGTTTTTGATCTCTTCTGCAAAAGAGGAAGAGGGTGTATGTAGAGAAGGGATCTGCCTCTGGCATTCATCTGATTCTGAAGAGGAGGTGGAGGACAGCAAATGTTGGAGTACAGTGGTACCTTGGCTCACGAACTTAATCCATTCCAGGACTCTGGTCGTGAACCAAATTGGTCATAAGCCAAGTTAAATTTCCCCATAAGGTTCAATGTCAATAAGGTTAATCCATTCTGTAACTATTTTTTTTAATCAGAAAAATGTAAAGCAAAATGACAAAGAACAACAAAGATCATGGCTATCTCCCCCACCCACCCTGAGCACAAGCGTGGTCATCTCCATGCCCCCCCAGCACAACTGTGATCGTGCCCCTCATTCTTGCACGCACCCATCATCCTGGTGCGGGGGGAGAGACAGGAGCGCTGGGGGGGAGAGGTGGGCGCAGGTGCACTCGGGGGGGGGGGAGATAGGCACAATCATGCTGAGGGGGTGAGATGGCCAGGATCACAGTTGCACTCTTGCAGGAAAGACAGGCCATATCTGCCCCCCCACCCCCAGCACGATTGAGGCCATCTCCCCACTTGGGCGGGTATGAAGGTGGACGCGAATGTGATCACCACCCAATGCAGAGTTCACGACCTGAGTCAAAATTTTTATGAAATTTTTGTTCACAACCTGATTTGGTTGTGAACTGAGGCGTTCGTGAGCCGAGGTACCACTGTATCAAGGTTATCTAGTGAAATTTCTCAGGCAAAGTGACTTGCTTCGAAAAGGGTTAGGCTTCCAAGATGAGAGGTGGTGCACATGCAAGACCCTGTATTTGACCCAGAAAGGAGACAGTGGAAGAAAAGAGCTTCCCATTTAGAGGCTCTGCACCCTTCCCACCATGTTGCACTGAAGCAGCAAGAGATACTGTGAGGGTGAAGTCAGAAGCCTTACTGAAAGGGAGAGGCAGAGGAAAGTTTCCAGTTGGATTCAGCTCTACATGGATAGATGCTTCTCCCTCAACCTTTAGTAGAAGGCAACTTAGAATTAATACTGTTCTTTAATCTGTTGAGTAGAACTGCACTTCAAAGGATTGTCTTGGGTTTAATAACCAGAAATAACAAGGGAAGGAACCAGCTCATGACAGCAAGAAAACCCTAAGATCATTGGATCATATATTGGGAAAACATCATTTCCTGTTATGTCTGAACTAGGCCAGTGGGAAAAGAAGCGTTTTCAGACACAGTATTTTGACTTTTAGCATATGCAGTAAAAAGTGGATAAGGAAGGGTGTTCTTGGAATTCTATGCTGGAAAGAATAGGAGGTCTTGTGCAGCCAACTGTATGGCAGGGGCAAAATATTCTGTCCTTGCATGTAATCATTGAGGTCCCCAGATGGTGTCTTGTTACTACTTTTCCTTTACTTGTGGTTTGTTCACTCTGATTGACAAATATGGTTCATGGATTGCTTCACCTTTGTTCATACCACAGAAAGGTTTCTTATGTTCTAGCATGTTGTATGATCCTATGCTAGATGTATGTTGTATGATCCTATCCTATCCTATGATCTCTACCCAACGCAATAAAGACCAGAATAGCAGCTGAGGATAGTATCTCATGAAGACAGGGGAAAACTCTTGGTTACTTCAGGATATTAAATGCAAGAGTAAAATAGTTATACAGTGCTCACAAATGGTCAAATTCAGCACATAACTCGTTATTAATATTTGTAACAAATAATGGTCCTCTTGGATTTTCTTTTTTTTTTTTTTCGTATTAACAGGAAACAAAACACTGTGGCTTTTCCTTTTGATTTTAAAATGCATCATAGCAAAGAAGTCACAGCTGCTAACAACATTGTTTGGAAGCTTCAAATGTGAATCCTTTGCCACTTAAAATTAGTTCTGCTACAAAGTGGTATCCAAATTATTCAAAATAAAAGAGATACACAAGGGGTCAATTTCCTTCACAGAGAGGTTAGAGTCATGGGAGAATTGAGCATGGGTGCACAACTCATAGACCCTGAAATCCATGCACTGTTCTGTCGACTACGCAAAGGTGGGAGTCCTGCCCTGCTGCACTCCTCTTGTGCTTGCAATCTCTTTCAGAGAACCAGTGGGCAGTAGAAGCTTCTACCACAAGCAAGTGAAGAAATTTCTATTTAAACAGAAATTATGGCTTAATTTTATGTATCGATAGTTGGAGTCATTTTTGCATTTGCTTTTCATCCTGCTAGTAGCCCACCCCTAGTATTTTAATGATTGACCACTATTTTTAGTTTTCTTCATTTTGTAAACCACATTGAGTAATTTCTTTTTGCAAGGTAAAACCAAGCATACATTTCTTAAGTACAAATAATGCAAGGTCTGATTTTATAAAACAAGATCAGCAAAAAGAAGGGCTAATTACATTATTAGTAATTTTAAGGAAAATTGCTAATAATTACTAAGCCTATTCATACTTAACCTATTCATGGTGCTTACTCCCAAGTTAGTGGAGTAGGGGTGGTCAGGTTTTTTGGCCCTGAGGCCTGCATGTGGGCTGGACCTACACTCACACTTGAACATACAAACTCAGAGGATGAGATTGCAGGGTGGAACTGGGTCACGCAGGGAACTTCTGAGGGCTGCAAGTTCCATCTCCAGAGTATATATAGTCACCATACACATTTAGGTGGAATAGTGATTAAATCTAAGTTTGCACTATTAAAAAAAAGTTAGTTTGGAGTTTGATATTTTTAGTTCAACTAAAGAATGGTAACCGCAAAAACCTGTTTCCAAAAAACAGGTTTGCAGAGTCAAGTCAAATTAATTATAGTGTTTAAAATCATGTCATATGATAGGAAATTTTATTCACAAAATAATATAGTATTTTTATTATTTTGGAACAGAAAGTATAATGCCAACTCAGACCCTCAAGTTATTTTCTCATTCACTGAGGGGATATGTTTTATGTAAATATATTTTATTCCTGTAATAACTGTGTATGCAAATACTTTTAAAAATTAAAAGACAGTAGGATGATATGCAAGCATAAGTATGTGATAGAAAAGGAAAATTGTCAAAACCCAGACAGAAAAAAAGACAATTGCAAAAAGTATTCTAAGAAAAATCTCCAGTCATGTAATCGTTCTGTTTCTGGGTCACTAATTTGTAAGACTACTTAAGACAAAAATAATTTTCCTAAATAAGGCATCTGGAATGGATGATGCAGCTTGTTTGTTTTAGCAGTATTTGCAGAATAGAATGTATTTATAAACTACCTTCCAAATATGGAGTTCTATACCAAAGTGTATGACCTCCTACTGCCTTGGGTTAAAAACTGTTCAAAACTAATTTTCCCTTGTAAATGAGCTATACATGAGTATGTCTCATTTGCTTCAGGCAAAACTGCAGTCATCCCATTGAAGCAGAAGTTTAACTGACAGAGATCTTAGAAGCATCTCAAGTTTTTAGAGGTATTCATGTTCACTTGGTTCCAGAATCGCTCCATACATTCAAGCAGCTCCTGATCCTTGTGCCTGTCTGGAGGAAAAGAATTAGGATGGTGCAAATATTACTGTGTAGTAAACTGTGAGTGATAGTCAGCAGTGTTCTGCTGATAATGTCAGTCAACAGATATAGGGAATTATATCTGTTAGATTCACCTAAACAAATGACTTTGTCCCCCATGGGTAATGCAACTTATCTGAATGGGCAAACTCCCATCAGCTCAGTTTGGAATCAGTTCAGTACTGAAGAGATTTCTCATGTGTTCAGAAAAGACTGCCTGTTTCCTAAGACAGCAGCCGCCAACCTTTTTGGCACCAGGGACTGGTTTCATGGAAGACAATTTTTCCATGGAGTGGGTAGAGAAGAAATGGTTTCAGGTTCATTCCAGCACATTACATTTATTGAGCACCATATTTCTATTATTATTACATTGTAATATATAATGAAATAATTATACAAGTCACTGATGCAGAAATCAGTGGAAGCCCTGAGCTTGTTTTCCTGCAACTAGAAGGTTCCATCTGGGGGTTATGGGAGACACTGATACCTGAAGTGGTCTCTGTGCAGTCAAACCACTCTGGTAATGATAATCTGTATTTGCAGCCAATCCGCAGCATTAGCGTCACTGCCTCCTCTCCACCTCAGATCATCAGGCATGAGATTCTCATAAGGAGCAAGCAACATAGATCCCTTGCATGCACAATTCACTGTAGGGTTTGCAGTCTGAGAGGAAGCTTTGCCAACATGCACTAGTCAGTTTTGGTTTCTAGACTTTTTTCTAGGCTAAACTGACATTGGATTGTGCCTAAAGGTGCTATAAGACTCTGTATTCATTTTGCTGCAGCAGCTGTCCTGTGAAGGGAATTTTGTCAGTCCTGGTCCATTGGCTGCCCAACAGTATTGTGACTGTCATGATTATTGGAATATCAGCAAAAAAGCCCCTGCCCCTCTGTGACAGTGTTGAGAGTTTAAGTCACTCACCATGCATTCTTCAGATAGCAAGTAACTGTCTCTTTTGGATTTGGCCCACCCAAGAAGTGGGAGCAAAATATTTACTCACAAGTGAGAAGAGGGCAATTAGGTTGGAGAAGAATTTTGTGTGTGGAAGAGGGGAAGGCAGAAGCTGCTTATATAGAGATTGGCAAGGAAAATGGGAGAGGCAGCACAGGCAGTTGGCACAGGAGCTCAGTCAATGGGCAAGCACACCTTTTGGTGAATGGAGGGACAGTAGTATGCGACTACTGTGCAGCCTCATGGGGCAATGAATCTTTGGTTTGCCTTCCTCCTCCTTTCATAGGTTCAAAGGGGAGGGGACAAGTTGATAGGATCACTTTGCTCTTACAACTTTTCCCACCCTTTTGGCTCCTCCTTCCTGCCCATTCAGGAGCATTTTCTCCCCCCTTCCCACCCTCAGGAGTGGGTGATGGTGTGTGACTGAGAGGAGATCTGAAGGGTCAGGGTGGTCAAGGGAAGAGGACATTCAAATTAGTGCTCCATGTGATTTGAAACAATGACAACAAGAAGAAGACTCGAAACATGGCATAAGTTTCTTAACAAATAAAATCACCTGGTACCTGGGTGGCACTGAAAATATCCCTCTGTACCTCATCCACCCTTAGCAGTGCAGAGGGGAAATGGGGAAGAAGAGGGCTGAGGGGAGTTCTGTGAGGAAATTGAGGGACCCTCCGAGGGCTCCACTGAGGAATGTGCACCATCTCTCTGCACCATCAAACATGAACTGAAAAATGGTGAGTCAGTCAGCTGGTAAGGCAGATGGGGGCAAGGATGGAGGAGGGAACAAGTGCACATAAGGCACCTTGTGAGAGGGTGTGTCTAGGGGCAGACAGGTGAGGGGTGGGCCACAGGCGCAGGGTATATACTCAAATGCAGGAAGGAACAGCAGCAACTGGATAGCGTAGGAGAAGAAGCAACTCCAGTTGCCTGCCGCTCACCTCATGCTGTGTGGCCTGGTTCCTAACAGGCCACGGACCAGTAGAGGTCCATGGCTCAGGGGTTGGAGACCCCTGTTCTAAGACATCTCTCTGAGCCACTGATGTCAATACATGCATATTGATAAAATCCATATGTTATGTTATGTTAGTTGCGAAGTCATGGCCAACCCATCACAACCCCATGGACAATATTCCTCCAGGCCCTCTTGTCTTCCATCATCCCCCGGAGTCCACCTAAGCTCACACCAACTGCTTCAGTGACTCCATCTAGCCACCTCATCCTTTGCCATCCCCTTCTGCTTTTGCCATCAATTGTTCCTAGCTGAGTCTTCTCCAGTGAGTCCTTCCTTCTCATTAGGCAGCCAAAGTATTTGGGTTTCATCTTCAGTATCTGGCCTTCTAAAGAGCAGTCAGGTTGATCTCCTCTAAGACTGACTTGCTTGATCTCTTTGCAGTCCACAATTCAAAGTCCCCCCTTCTTCTATGATGACATGTTAGACCCCCCAATGTCATATCTTCCCCTGCCCATTACCACCCTGATGGTGGCGCCCATGCGTTCCCCAGGCACCCCCATAATGAATTAAAACCGAACAATTAAATTACAACTAAGTTGCAAAATACAATAAAATATTAAAATCTTAAAACCCTTCAGCCCACCCACTAACAAAGGAGCAGAGTCCCTGCCCAGCCCAGCCCAGCTGGCCCCATATGGCCCCAAACGGCTCTACTCTCTTTGGCTGTCACCCTTCAGCCACCAGCCCAGGGTTGCGAACCCCGGGCTGTGGCCGACAAGATATACGCCACGGCCCCTCTCCTGCAATTGCCCCCTGCCCCCCCGGCGCAGCTCTCACCTACACCAGCAGTCTAGGCAGTGAGGGCAGGCCTGCGGAGAGCTCGCCAGCAGCAAAGATGGAGGGTGGTGAAAATGGCAGCAGTGGCGGCGGCAGCATCACCGGCCTTGCAGCAGGCCTGTCCATGGTGTCCGTGGGTCCGCAGCATTGTCTTTGGCAACAGCAAGGCTGGGGGTGGTAGTGAAGGGCCAGTCTCAGGGTAAATCAAAACATTAGAGACCAAATTCTCTTCTCAGCCCTACCAGTACATAGAAGAAGAACATGGGAAAGAAAGAATCCTTCAAGTGAATGAAGGCTTTGATGGAGGTGACATAAAGAGATATTTGCTTTCTGGGACCACACACTAAGATTCATGAAAGATGGGCTATTTGCAAATGATGGGCTGCACCTCACAAAGAACAGAAAGCAGATGTTTGGTCACTACATGAAAAAAGTTCATCAAGAGGTCTTTAACCTGAAAGATAAAGGGAAGGGAGACATACAACACGGTATACCATCACCTGACAAAGACTAGAGAAAAAAACCTCAGGTGGGGCCAGGCATCAGTCTCCTAAAAACGTAGGAAGAAAACCAGGGCACAACAACTTTGATTTATATACCAGTGGTCAGAGTATGGGAAATGCCACATGGACTTGTGCATACCATGAGGTATGCAATGGCAATTACAATCTTATAGAAATAACTGAAACTTGGTGGAATGACTCACATGACCGGAATTCTACAATTGACAGATACAACCTGTTGAATAAAAACAGAAGGGACAAAAAAGGAGGTGGAGTGTCACTTATATATAAGGGATAAGATATAAAGGAACAGGCACGGGTGTTAAATGTACTGTATTGTTACTGTATTCTCCCCAAAGCAGGTTGGGGGAGATCTGCGTGGGGGGATGAAGTTGGCATCATGTGGGCACAGATTAGAGTTACTCCTCTAGAAGTTGAGGAGTTCCTCAGCACTCTGGATGTTACAAAAGCACTTTGGGAATTGGCAGGGGTACTCTCACATCCATTGGCCTTCAGTTTTGAGGCCTCTTGGAAATCAGAAGTACCAGAGGATTGGAAGGTAGCGTCAGTAATCCCAATCTTCAAAAGAGGTAGCAGAGGAGACAAGGGGAATTACAGGTTTGTTAGCCTAACATCCATTCTGGGAAAGGCTCATAATAGCGAGAGATCTAGTAACCCTAGATCTGCCAACCCTAGGTTGGCAGCCGTGTAACACGGGCTCTGCAAAAACAAGTCCTGCCAGATGAACCTTGTGGAATTCTACAAGATTTCAGGGTGGCTTGACAGAGGGAACATGGTGAATGTGGTTTACCTGGATTTCAGCAAGGCCTTTGACATTCTGGTTGAGAAACTGATGAGCTTTGGGATAGATCGATGCACTGTCCAATGGATTAGGGCATGGTTGACAGATCACAAGCAGAGGGTGACTATCAGCAGGGAATCATCAGGATGGCAGCTGGTGACGAGCAGAGTTCCCCAGGGCTCAGTTCTGGGACTGATTCTGTTCAATTTCTGTTCAATTTCAATGGAGGAGGGGCTAACCAGTTTACTGACCAAATTGGGGCAGTGGCCACAACCGGGGAGCAAGTACTCCAGATCCAAAAGGACAGACTGTGGATGTGGGCAGGAGACAACAGGGTTGTGTTCAATGTGGATAAGTGCAAGGCCTTGCACTTGGAACTCAGAAAGAGGTGCCATAGGTACAGGATGGGGGACAAATGGCTGGAGAGCAGCACTTGTGAAAGGGATCTCAGGGTACTTGTTAAACATGAGCCAACAGTGTGATGTGACAGTTAAGATGAACCCCAGCCTTGGATGTACAGCCAGAAGCATGGCTTCCAGATCAAGAGAGGTGTTAGTACCACTGTATAAGACTGGTAGATCCACAGCTAGAGTACTGTGTCCATTTGTGGGCTTCACATTGTACGAGAGACACAACTAGGCTAGAAGCAGTTCAGTTTAGGGTCACAAGGATGGTACCTGGTGGGGTGACATATGTGATGAGATTGAGGGAGCTGTGCCTCTTCAGCCTGAAGAAGAGGAGACTCAGAGGGAATCCTATAGCAACATATAGGTATGTTAAGGTGTGTCACATGGTAGAGCATCATGACCTGTTCTTCCCTATGGTGAAGGAAAGGACTTGATCTAATGGGGCAAAGCTTGAGGAACCAGGTTTCAGGTTGGATGTCAGGAAGTACTTCCTGATGGTTGGCATCCCTAGGATATGGAATGGGCTTCCACGGTAGATTCGGAAGCCACATCAGTGAGGGTGTTCAAGGAAAGATTGGACAGCCACATGTTGGGTATAATATGAGAGGAGCAGGCTTGTGCTGGGAGTCAGACTAAATGGCCTGGAAGGCCCCATCTGCTCTGCATGTTTCTATACGCATGTAAGAGACACATATATCTTCACTGAAATACAAGAGGAACTTTGTAGCCCCACTAGAAGCATCTGGCTTAATTTAAAGGGAACAAAGAAAATAAAAAAAAATGTTCTTGGTGTCTATTACTCACCACCCAATCAAAAAGAGGACAAGGATGCAACCTTCAAAAAAGTAACTTGCCAAATGAAATGCTGGATAATAGTTTTTAAAGAAATTGACAAGATATCACACTCAAAAATTGAAACAGATCCTGAAATTGCATCATTTTTAATATTTTATGAAAAGAAATAGAAATGGTATACTAAAGCTTTAATAACAAACTTGGGAACAAGAACAGTAGCAAGATTAATAATAGCAAAGAATTGGAAGGAGAAATGGGATTTTCATTTAACTGAATGGTAGAAAGAAATTCAACCCTCAGAAGTCATGGGGTATTCCTGAAAGAGCAGAAATTTAGAAGAAGAAAATGAATGAATAATTACTATTTAATAATTACTAAAGCCAGCCTGTTCCTGGCTTCCTCCCCTGAAGCCTCTTTGCCTGCAATTTTTTTCTTCCTTCACTCTTCTCCACATCTCCCTCCTCTTTCACCCCCTCCCTTCCAGCACTGTCTCCTCCTTTATTCCCCTGTCTCCACTGCCATTATGCCCACTCCAGCTGTTCCTGCACTGGCCAACAATCCTGCACAGCTGTGCATGCACCTGTTCATCCTGGCAATTGGAGTCCTGCACCTTGTTCTGCCTGAGAAAATTCCTGACCAGGTGCTGTCACTGTCTGTCCCTCTCTGCTAGATGCTGAAGGAAGATAGGTGAGCCCCTCTACCTCATCACATATCCCCTTCTCCAGGAGTGGTTCACCCATCTTTGTATGGTGTCCAGTGTCCCTGGTAGGAAAAGAAATTGGCATTTAATACCGTGTCTATGTTGGATCATAACAGTGTATAGTTGATGGAATAGTTGTACTTGAAGAATCTTCTTTTTCAAGATTTCTCACCCCTCTTGGACTCCTTTTCCTTTAAGTGTGTGTTGCCATGGCACTTCGCTTATCATTTTTCTGAGTTTGTTAAAATTGGCTTTCCTGAAGTTTGAATGCGTTTTTGGACCCTGTTATTCTTTGTCTTCTTTATAGTTCCTTGAGAATTCAAGAATCACATGTGGCATCTAATACCATCCCATTGAAGAGAATAGCCAGTGGTTCTGAGAGTTCCTCCACTAGCTCTTTTATGACTCTGAGATGAAGTTCATCAGGCCCTGGAAATCTGAAGGTGTTTATTCCATTTAGGTATTCCTTGACCATTTGTCTGTCAATCTTGGGCTGTCATCTCTCACTTTCAGCTTGTAGTTCCTCTTCCTTGCAACACGTCAGAAATCTCTTGGAGTGGCCATGCTTGGAAGAATTTGTCTCCCAGCATATATCAGGGAAACTGAATTCTCCCATGATGGCTACATCATTCTTCTTGGAAATGCTGGCAAGTTGCTTTTCCGAAGTTGCATCCTTGTCCTTTTTATGACTGGGTGGTCAGGAATAGATGCCAATAATTTTTTTTTTTTTTTTTTGCCCCCTTTAAATTAAGCCAAATGCTTTTGATGGAGCTAAGTTCCTCTTCTTGTATTTCTGTGTAGATATAGATGTCGCTTATGTATAATGCAACTCCACCTCCCTTTTTGTCCTTTCTGTTTTTCTTAAACAGGTTGTGTCCATCAATTGTAGAGTTTCAGTCATGTGAGTCATCCCATCAAGTTTCAGTTATTCCTATAAGATCATAATTGCCCTCATGTACTATGAACTCAAGTTTGTGTTGTTTGTTTCCCATACTCTGGCATTGGTGTAGAGATATTGAAGTTCATTCTCTGTGCCCTGGTTTTCCCCCTGTATTTTTTGGGAGGCTGGTGTTGGGCCCTGCTTGAGGTTTTTTTCTCTGTTGAAATATATAAGTCCTTGTCAGGTGATGGTATGCCATTCTGCACATCTCCCTCCCCTATATGTTTTAGTTTAAAGGCCTAATGATCAACTTTTTCATATAGGGGCCAAACATATGCTTCCCATTCTTTGTGAGGCACAGCCCATCATTTGCTGATAGTCCATCTTCCAGGAACCTTGGCTTGTTGTCCCAGAACCCAAATCTCTCCTTATGGCACCACCATCATAGCCGGTCATTCACTTGAAGGATTTTTCTTTCCCTAACAGTTTCTCTTCCTTGTACTGATTAGATTGAGCAGAAGACCGTTTGGGCCCCACTGTTTTTGATTTTGCTCCCTAGAGCTTCAAAGTCTGCTTTTATTTCAGCAAAACTTCTCATGGCAGTGTCACTAGTTCCCATGTGGAAGAGAAGAAAGGGATATTTGTCAGTGGGTTGCATGAGTTGTGTGAACTTTTTGGTTATACCTTAATCTTGGCACCAGGGAAACAGCACACTTGGCAATTCTCTGGGTCTTCATGACATACATATTTTTCCATCCCGTACAACAGTGTATCTCCCACAACCAGCATTCTTCTCCTTTTGGTGTTGCAAACTTTGGTATCCTTTTCCTTTCTTGATTGGCCTTTTGCCTCTTTTTCTGAGTGTGTTGTGCCATTCTTTCACAGTGGGTTTGTCACACATCCCTTCCTCAAGTAACTTACAGCAGTTTGAGAGTTCCACTGGTTCCACTGGTGCAGGGTGTTTTCTAGGTCTTCTGTGTCTAACTGCCACCCTATTCCAGGAAGTTTCCTCATTTTCCCTTCCTTCAGGGTTCTCTTGTGCTACCTCAGCTTGCTGATGCTCTTCTTGCTTCTGGACTACACTTCGCTGTTGCAGTTCCTCCTCTCTGTCTAAAAACTCTTCATTTTCTTTGATTGTCTGGAGGGTGGAGTACTCTCACCTTATCTTGTAACAGGGTGACTAGCATGCAGCTGTTGCAGTTGTTGCAGGCCACCACCACTCTGGAGTCCCCTTGGTCCATTGTTTGTGCAACCTTAGTGATTCTGTCTTGGGGGGCTGTTGTCACAACTGGTGATTTTGAATGTCTTCACTAAAGCTCAGCCACAAGCAACACAATCCTACTAGTAAGTTGGAGTATGTAACAAGGAAGAAAACAAGTGTGTGTGCGCCAGGTGGGCAGGGGGAATTAAGGTGAAATAAAGATGAGAAAAGATAAGAAGGGGGAAATGTTAACGACCTCTTCCCTTGACCTCCCTGCCAAACTCCTGTTTGCTCTCCCTGTTCACTCACTCTGGTTACTCATTCCCTTGGAGCCTGGATGTTTGTTTCCCAGAGGCCCTAGACCAGCTGGGGCAGCTTGCTCTGCTTTGCTTTGCTCTGCTGGGAGTTGGGGGTCAGAACAATGTTTCTTGTCCCTCTGGTGTGCCATCTGCCTGAAAACCGGAACTTTCACTTTCTTTCCAAGATTTGAGCAGATTTACATGACAAATCTGGGTCAAGCATTTCTTATCAGTCAGACATATCTCATAATCATAGAATAGAAGAGTTGGAAGGGGCCATGAAGGCCATTGAGTCCAACCCCCTGCTGTTTCAGGAGATTATGTTACACCATCCCACTCAGATGGCTGTCCAGGTTCTTTTTGAATCTCTCCAGAGTGGGAGCACCCATCACCTCTCTAGGCAGCTGGTTCCACTGTTGTATTGCTCTGATCGTGAGGAAGCTTATCCTGATGTCCAGTCTGAATCTGGGTTGTTGCAACTTGAATTGATTATTCCGTGTCCTACATTCTGGCATTAGCAAGAAGAGATCTTGACCATCCTCTTTGTGACAGCCTTTCAGGTACTTATAAAGTGATATCATGCCCCCCCCCCCCACCAGTCTTCTTTCTCAAAGCTGAACATGCCCAGTTCTTTCAGTGTCTCCTCACAGGGCAATGTTTCCAAACCAGGATCATTTTTGTTGCCCTCCGCTGGACCCTTTCTAGTTTACCTGCATCTTTCTTAAATCTAGGTGCCCAGAACTGGACACAGATGAGGTCTGAGTGGTGAGGAGTATAAGAGAACTACTACTTCTCATGATTTGGAAGTAATACTTCTGTTAATGGATCCCAAAATAGCATTTGCCCTTTTGGCGGCTGCATTGCATTGTTGGCTAATGTTTAGTGTATTGTCCACAGCTACTCCAAGATCACCATCAGTCCCTGTCTGCTAGATGCAGAAAACGTGTCAGCTTTCCCTGTTTTTTCATTTTCTACCACTACTTGGAAATTTTTTTAAAAATTAAAAAATGATTTATGATTAGTTTTCTGATTTGAACACAATTTAAGCCAACTTCAGCAAACAAAATGCTATTGAGACCTACAGTCTCAGAACTGGAACTCTGAAGGTAGAACCCATTCCAACCACCCCCTAACATCTGGCACAGAAAGAACCATGCGGGCTACTTGCAGGTTTGAAGGATTATTTACATTAACGGTACCAAGGCTTATTTGCATACACAATTCTGTGCTCCTATTTAAATGAACCACATTTAAAATACATTTCTATTCAGTTATTTTTCAATGTGTTATTTTAAAAATAACACAGAGCTAGCTGACCACACTTCAGTCTGAGGCAGAACTGAAATGAATATGGTCTTCAAAATGGGAGTGTGTAGAATTGGGTTCAAATCCCCTGTCAACCATGAAACTAAATGTTTTATCTTCAGGCAGTAAATTTATCTTTCTGCCCAACATACCATACAGTGTGGTTGCAAGGATGAAAGAGTCTAGTGGTGGGCAATTATTTATTATATTTATATTTCATCTTTTCTCCAAGGAACTCAAGGCAGCTCACGTAATTCTCCTCTTCACAATTTTATTCTCACAGTGTTAGAAAACCAAGACTTTGTCTCCCTTCCAGACACTAAGTAAGCTTACCAGAGCACCTACTGGGGGGCTGTGAAACTAGACAGTAAGGGTTGACAGTAGGTTGGGATGGAGGACATCAAAATTGGGGAAAGTGTCACCTACCATGTAGGCTGCCTTGAGCTCCTTGAAAGAAAGATAAGATATAAAGAAAATGAACATTGTAAACATGGCCACAGTGATTTAGACTTGTATTTGAGATGTTCTTAAAATAGACACTTTGCTCCAATAATGTTTATGCTAAACATTTGGTCCACTCAGGAAACCTCCTGAACTATTCCTTTGATCATTCCTCTGTGTAAAAAGACAGAGTTCTTTATTTGCATTTGAATAAGCCTTAAATAAAAGAATATACAAGAATATTACTCCTTGTTGTCAAGAGTTCTTTTCATTAATTACTACTCAAATAATTCACCACTTTAGTTTACAGGGCTGATTATGGAAGCAAATTATGCTAATGTTCTTGACATGGACTCCCCTCAGCACTTTTGGAGGGATGGTACAAAAAGATCCCCTGGTCAGAGCGCCTTTGCTCCTGTGTTATGGAACAGATGGAAACCACAGAGCATGTCCTGTTGAGGTGCACATTCTACAGGGATATTCGTACTGCACTCATTTCCCCACTGATGAATCATTTCCTCGGCCATACAGAACAACAATATATTTATATATTGCTGGCTGACACTAACCCAACAATAACATTTAGTGTCGCTAAATTCTTTGTGGCCGCAATGGATGTCCAAATACAGATCCTGGGGGGTTGTGGCTCTACCTAGTTGGACAAGGACAAAGTCTGGAATTGTCACCAATTTAAGATGACTGATATTGTGTTGAAGTATTTATTAATCCGAGTGGGGTTTTAATATACATAATGTTTTATGTATTTACTTTTTTAAAATCTATGTATTTATTGAATGGAGCTGGTCTTTGACCACAGTAAAGTATATCTATCTATCTTGACATGAGAAATGAAACTTGAAACTGATGCATTGTTTGTTTACTCTGTGCTTAAATGCTTAATTATCTGGAACACCATCCCTTAATCAAATCACAAGCCCTTTATGGTTGCATAAGTAAGGAACTCCCATTTACTCCTGATGTGATAAAGAGTCAGTTTGATGAGGTTTAGTTTGCTTACATATACAGGTGTAATTGGATTTTTTTTTTTTTTTTTTGGCAAAATAATAGTTTGCTCATTTAATCTAGGACCCCTGAGTAGGTTTGCCATAGTGCCCAGAAATCCACATTTTGCCAGAATTCTAGTTATGCCACCCAGTGCCAAAACTTCCCCTTGATTTCAAGCTGCTTGTCTGTCTGTCTTTCATAGGGAAATAGAAAACCGATTTGACCAAGGACTCCCAGGTATGATCCCTGAAGTGTAGGTGAGATGGCTCTGATTACTCGCTGTGGAGTGTGTGTCCAAAAGTATGCATGTTGAAATGGCTCAAATTACATGTAATTTTTATTTGAATTTTACTTGTTTGTTTTCTTCTTTATAGTTTTCTTATACATTTTGAAATTGTTTATATTGGCCCCAGTCCTGAGAGGTACTGTGGTACAGAATTTGAACAGATAAATTGATTTTGAAATCTCAGTATACTGGAAATATAATGGAAATATCTAATTTATTCTACTTTTATTTTCATTCTTTGTTTCCTTGTGTTCCTATACTGCCAAATCTAGTATAAAGGATAATAATTTATTAAACAGTATATTAATTAAACAAATGTTTCCCAGTTTTGTGTTTGCATTTAATTTCTGTGCTGTGATACTAGTTGGTGAGATGTCAGAAGCTCTACAAATTCTAGGTGTTGCTATGGCATGCTGTACAAGTTGATGTTGCAAGATATACATTTTGCAAAACATTTTACAAGATTATAGCATCTCTAATTTTGTTACCATCACAGTAATCCTGTAAATGTATTCATTGCTCTTATTCCCATGTTTCAGATCAAGTGTGGGAGAATGAATTGCCCAAGACCTGAAACAGGAATGTTGGAGAAATCTGCAGTGGATTCAAATGTGTCCACAGTTCTATGATTCCAGCTTCCAGATTCCACAGCAGACTGGCTTCTTCAGAGTTGCTTGGATTCTACAGCATTGCGGACTGGTTTTGTACTTTTACAGAGGATTTTCACAAGAACATGTTATGTTATATTAGTTGCAGTCATGCCCAACCCATCACAACCCATGGACAACAGTCTTCCAGGATCTCCTGTCCTTCACCATCCCCCAGAGTCTACCTAAGCTCACACCAACTGCTTCAGTGACTCCATCTAGCCACCTCATCCTCTGCCATCCCCTTCTGCTTTTGCCATCAATTGTTCCCAGCATTAGGGTCTTCTCCAGGGAGTCCTTCCTTCTCATTAGGTGGCCAAAGTATTTGAGTTTCATCTTCAGTATCTGGCCTTCTAAAGAGCAGTCGAGGTTAATCTCTCCTGACTGGTTTGATCTCCTTGCAGTCCAAGGACTCACAGGAGCCTTCTTCAGCACCACAATTCAAAGGCTTCAATTCTTTGGTGTTCAGCCTTCCTTATGGTCCAGCTTTCACAGCCATACATTGCAACTGGGAAAACCATAGCCTTGGCTATACGCGCTTTTGTCAGCAGGGTGATGTCTCTGCTTTTTAGTACGCTGTCTAGACTTGCCATAGCTTTTCTCCCAAGGAGCAAGCATCTTTTAATTTCTTGGCTGTAGCCACAGTCTGTGGTGATCTTGGAGAAAATAAAATCTGTCACTATCTCCATTTCTTCTCCATCTATTTGCCAGAAGTGATAGGACTGGATACCATGATCTTAGTTTTCTTGATGTTGAGTTTCAAGCCGACTTTTGCACTCTCCTCTTTCACCCGCATCAAGAAAGTGAAGTTCCTCTTCACTTTCTGCCATTAGAAAGTGCATATTTGCATATCTGAAGTTGTTGATATTTCTCCCAGCAATCTTAATTCCAACTTGTGATTCCTCTAGCCCCGCCTTTCTCATGATGTGCTCTGCATATAAGTTAAATAGGCAGGGTGACAGTATATAGCCTTGCCATACTCTTTTCCCAGTTTTGAACCAGTCGTTAGTTCCATGTCCAGTTCTTACTGTTGCTTCTTGACCCGCATAAAGGTTTCTCAAGAGACAAATAAGATGGTCTGGTACTCCCATCTCTTTAAGAACTTGCCACAATTTGTTCTGATCCACACAATCAAAGGCTTTAGCATAGTCAATGAAGCAGAAGTAGATGTTTTTCTGGAACTCCTTGGCTTTCTCCATGATCCAGCATATGTTGGCAATTTGATCTCTAATTCCTCTGCCTCTTTGAAACTTTGTCTGTACTTCTGGTAGTTCTTGGTCCACATACTGCTGGAGCCTAGCTTGTAGGATTTTGAGCATAACTTTGCTAGTATGTGAAATGAGTGCAATGGTGCAGTAGTTTGAACATTCTTTGGCATTGCCCTTCTTTGGGATTGGAATGTAAACTGACCTTTTCCAATCCTGTGGCCACTGTTGAGTTTTACAAATTTGCTGGCATATTGAGTGTAGCATTTTACTGCATCGTCTTTTAGGATTTTGAATAGATCAGCTGGAATACTGTCGCCTCCACTAGCTTTGTCATTGCTCAGACTTCCTAAGGCCCATTTGACTTCACATTCCAAGATGTCTGGCTCAAGGTCAGCGAGCATGGTTATCAGGGATGTTAAGATCTTTCTTGTATATTTCTTCTGTGTAATCTTGCCACCTCTTCTTAATCTCTTCTGCCTCTGTTAGGTCCCTGCCATTTTTGTCCTTTATCATGCCCAGCTTTGCATGAAAAGTTCCAGTCATTCATATCTCCTATTTTCTTGAAGAAATCTCTACTCTTCCCTATTCTATTGTTTTCTTCTATTTCTTTACCCAGTGAATTTACTAAAATGGAAGACTTCTCCGGTGTCCTCTTCAGAACCTTGTCCAGACCAAGATGCAACAATTAATCCTGTCTAACAGGCTTTCTACTCCTTTGGACCTCTGCTGGCCCTTCATAGCCTGGTTTCTTTGGGCCCTAAAGTATGTCCTGTGTCTGCAGTGGCACCTCTTTTCCCTGGTGCTCCCTAGGGCAGAGTGCTCACTCCACCTCCTCCTCTGTCCCAGAGTCAGAGCCTCCACAGGAGCCTCCACAGCCCTTGTTTCTAAGGGTGAGGGGTGGCCTCATAGCTGTGAGATACACCAGTGAGAATCCTGGGACTGAGTGATCTTTAGCCTCAGATAATGTTTCTACATGATCCTGTTAGTTTATGGATCTCCTTTCCATTTCTTGGCACAACTGACATCCATGTTCTGTGCAAAGTGTTTTTATTTTCCTGCTTTCTACTACATAACCCATAGCCAAAGCTGTGCAATTGTGGATAGCATGAATGCACAAGTAGGAAACTCCTTTTTCTTTCACATTCACTCTAACCTTAATCCCCTTGCACCAAAAGGGGTCTTAAAAAACAAAAGGGAAAATGGAGGATCATGTCATAATCTAAAGATTCCAATGCAAAAGAAAATGTGCAGATGTCTTTAGGATGTCTAGATTTTTTCATTCCAACCTGACTTTTTTTTTACAATGACTGTCCAGATGTCTCTAGGAAACCCAAAGGCATTATCAGGACTTCTCTTTGACTTGCACAATTTATGGTGCCATCTTGGACTCATTGACCTGGAAACACAATGGGACTTACTTCCTCAGATTGCACTGGTACATTGTAATCATATACTCACTATCAAGGAGTAAATACCATTTAATTCAGTGGGCTTGCTTCCAAGTGTCTATGGCTGCACACTTAGCGATAGCTAATAGTCATTGACAGACCTGTCTCATGAATTTGCTGAATCCCTTTTTAAGCTATCTACCTTAGTGGCCATTAGATCTCTTAACTGGGCTAGTTACCAACTTGTCAGGTCCTTCTTGAGTTAGAGCAAATCAGGGGTTGCTACTATGCTATGTTTGGAATTGTGTAATAATTACAGTATGTCTTAAAAGCATCAGGAGTTTCATTTATTTACCTAAAGTAATCATAGGAGAACTTTATTGGAACCAGCTAAGAGTCAGTGCATGAGTTTCAAGTTCATAATACCAGTTCATCAGGTCAGATTTGATTCATTTATTTAATCCACCTTGCAGGCAACAAAGTCTTCTGGATTGGCTTACAAATAATGAGTCTGGTTTCTTCTGTGAGTGAAGAACTATAAGAGCACAACAAATGTTTTGTGCAGGGAAGCCCTGTATTTCAGATCTCAATCAAGGTAAGTGAAGTTTCTTCTGTGTTCCAGTCTCATTGCATATATTGCATATGCAAACAACCAATGAAATTCCTTGGAACAATGCATTAGAATCACTAGGAATTCTCTGCAGTAATTACATATCTGCATACCGTGTTGGAATCTGCCTCTACTGGACTGACCATTAGTCCATTTAGTTTAGGATTATCTTATCTGTTTGGCAGTGACTCTCCAAGATCTCAGGCAGAAGGACCTTCCTAGTCCTTCTTAAAATCCTTAAAAACCTACTTAAAAACCTTTAACAGCTTTTCCCAGTCTGGAGCTCTCCAGATACTTTTGATTTCAGCGCCTATCATCTTCAGAAAGTATGTCCAATGGCCAAGAATGTGGCAGTTGTAGCCCAAACCATCTGGAGGGCACCAGGTTGGGGAAGGCTGCTTCAGGTACCTAGATTTAGAAGCTGGAATCTTCTCCAAACAAAACATGAACTTGACCAAGTTGAGTTCCATGACATTTGGCGTGATTCCAAAACAACAGTATTTTGTCAACCAAGCTCACATCACTATCAGCAATGGTAGAAGGTTAGAAGGTGCACGCGCATGGCCCAGCTTAAATAAGTGGTGGTATGTACATGATGCAACAAGTTAGGCTGCTGTCTGGCTGTGACAATGGACTGATTGAGAGCTAATAAACTGAAGCAAACTCCAGACAAGACTGAGATGCTGTTTGTGGGCTGTTTTTCTGATCTGCTGTAGGGTATTCAGCATGGGCTTGCACTCCCCCTAAAGGACCAGGTTCTCTTGAAGTTATCCTTGTCACTTGTGGCATGGCGTCCCTTCTATCAGTTTTGGCTGGTGGTCCATTACACTCCTAACCTGGACAGGTATAACCTGGCTTCATCAGTCTGTGCTTTGATAACCTCATAGTTGGATTACTGAAATGTGCTACCTGTGGGACTGCCCTTGGGCGGCTTGGAAGAAGCACAGTACCCAGACAAAAGCAGAGATCGGAAAGTCTGCATATATATTATACCAAGTTTGGCCTGGTTTTCCTGGCTGCCTGTACATTTCTGAGCCCAATTCATGGTGCTGGTTTTGACCTATAAAACATTATATCAGATAGAAGTACCTGATGGAGTGCCTCCCATGTTGTGAACCTATGTATTCACTACAATCAATATCTGAGAACTTCCTCTGAGATTCTTCTCGGAGGGGGGCAGAGAATGGAAAATGGGAGAGAGCCTTCTTGGTGGTGGCCCCCCAATTTTAGAATGCTCTCTTCAGTGAGGTCAGTCTGGTGCCAAACTTGTCACTTTTTTGGTGCCAGATTAGAACTTTCCAGATATTTGATAACATCTGATGTGTAATTTTTGTTTTTTACCTGGTACTTTTCTTGTTAATTGTTTTTAACTCATTATAAATTCCTGCTTGTTGTATTGTTTATATTGTCTTAGCATGCTGAGAACTGGGGTTCTACCCAGACAGTTTTAGCTATTGGGCAGCTTTAGCTACTGGGCAGTAATAGGTGGATGAAGAATCATAGAATGGTAGAGTAGGAAAGGGCCATGAAGCCATTGGGTCCAACCCTCTGCTGTTGCAAGACACCAATTTACACCATCCCACTCAGATGGCTGTCCAGTTTCTTGATGAACTGCACACACAATATTGTTAGTTCAACTCTCCTACTCTGAAGTTGAAGCTCTCAGGCAAAGTGCAAAATGAAGCAATAAAATCAATAAAATCCACTTAAGTATGGTTGAAATAAGAAATAGCATATATCACTTCACAAAGCTTCCAAAGTAGTTTCAATGCCAAAATAGGCTGTAAACATGGATCCAGAAACTCAGTTTCATGCCAGGGAGCCTGGATCTTGTTGGTCCACTTTTCTCAGAAGGGGGATTTTAGCCATTGTAATATAAACCTCTATAAGTTTTTAGAATCTTCTGAGTTTGATATTGTTGAGTGCTTCTCCTGCCCTCAGAAATAGCTGTACTTCTATCTCTTTAAAGAATATTTGAACCACTCATTCTTTTAAAGAGGACCTTGTAACATGCAGGGCCCAGTCAGTTGTCTTAAAAACTGACTATGCTCCCTCCATCTAGCCCAATCAACTGCTGTCTCAGGAAGGTGATCTGTGCCTCCCCTCATTTTGGCCCTTCCAACTGGCAACCAACAAGCAACTTAATCTCTTGATTCATCCCCCTTCCAAAAAAAAAGGGGGGGGTTGTAGATAGATAGATAGATAGATAGACAGATAACAACACAGACATTAAAGAAGGTTTAATTGCTAGATTTCTAGACCCATATTTAAAATATACAAAATTCTGAGCATATGAAGAACATGCAAAATATGAAGTAGAGAGAAACTCGGAAAAAGGGAATGGACAACTTAATTTGCCTCCAAATTTCATGATGGGAATTCACTACAGACCTACTATGAATACTGTTTAGATTTTTTTTTAAAGCTAGTCACATCATTTTCCCATGAAGTTGAGAAATGGGAGCTAAGGAGGAAAGTTATGATTCATTTTATTCTTACATAAGTGGCAAGAAAGAACCAGCACAAAGGATGATGTGCAACTTAATGAGGACTTTCTTTCCATTGGATATATTTTGGCACAGCAGAACTCTCCCAAAGGCTGACACTGTGGCTTAAAAATACCACAGCCAGTCTCAAGGCAAGATAGCACATAAATAACACAGAGGCTCATTTCCAGAAATACTTGTCTTCAGTCTCTTGTTCATGCCAGCCTGGCATACCTTCCCAAAGATCTGATTTAAATTTAAATGGAATAGTGTCATTATGATCCTCAGTTGGACTAAATTGTTTTACATAGCCCAGAGTGGTATAATGAGGTCCAGAGGGGCACTTGTAAGGGTCTATCTTGGAATATTTTGTCTGGCCAAATAAGAAGAGCAATTATTCACTTCATCAGTATGTTAAAGCCTTTGATATGATGCTTTTTCAAGAAATATGGTCCCTTAATGATTGCAATTATCTCACATATTTGGTTTGCGTGAATTCTTGTAGATGCAAGGGGCATGCTTGGACTGGATTGGCATAACTACTGAATAGAAAGTGAAAACTCATTTAATTAGCCAAATGATCCCTTAGGTCTTAGCACTATTTCTTAGGTTCACATTCATTATTATTTTCTGTTATGTTCAAGGGCTTATCATTCTCCCTGGGAAATCAAACTATCACCCTGAAGATAACAGGGACCAACTAGGAATTATTCTAATGGGTGATTTTAATACTCAGTAAGGCCCGGGATGCATTTGAGCAAATGATACATCTACTACCTAAAGTTTTCACCCTCATGCAAAATATATAATCCAAGGAAACAGGGAAATGGAAATGATTTTCAACCTGACTTTGTTTCATTACATGGCTCTATTTTAGAGGACTTAGTAGGAGATTATTCCTTTCCAAAAGTTAGCTGGCTTCCAGGTTGTTGAAAATGGGGCTCTTTGCAGAAGATAACTTGCTGTTGGTTATTAAATAACTTGCTGTTGGTTATTTAACCCACAGTGAGTCTATGGTGCATGTGTTGCAGCCATTTTAAATATGCACCCACCACTTGGGAATTGTATTCTGCAAACTTTGTGAATGTGTGTTAAATCACCCTTGTGCACCCCATGACAAGGTTTGCATGACATGACAGTCCAGTGCTCCTTCAGTTGATCAGAAGTACTGATCATCAGCTACTAGTACTTCAGAGAGAATGTCCTAGGGAGATTTGGACCATGAGACTTTCTATTCAACTCTTAGCTTATTGCAGAGAAACATGAACTCTGTACTTCAAGAGAGACAACTTCAACAAACTCAGAAGAATGATGAGGTGCCATGGCAACTCACTCTTAAGGGGAAGGGGGGCAAGAGGTATGGAAAATCTTGAAACAAGATTTTCAAGAAAAAAGTTTAGAAGACAATAGAGGAAGCTCATGTGGCTCCACAAAAGGTTAAGTAATAGTCTGAGAGCAAAAAAGAACAGGTAAAGGAGATGCAAGCAGAACCAAGCCACAAAGGAAGAATATAAACAAATAGCGAGGAATTGCAGGGATGGCATCAGGAAGGCTAAAGCAGGAAATGAACTAAGATTGAAAAAAACAAGAAAGCCTTCAGATATGTCCAAAACAAAAGACATATGGAAAAGAAAGGTGTCTGTAATGAAGGAGGCCTTGGGCAGAGGAAGGAGAGGCAAGGGTTAAAGGCTGAGAGATATCAGGCTGACACAGGTGGCCTCCAAGGCCACACACAGAGAAAAGGAGTTGCTGCAGGCCTGGAGTTTGTCAAATATAGGCACAAACTCTGCCTGGGAGATGCCGAAGTTAGCATCTAAGTCAGGGAAAGAAATTTGTTTGACGACCATTTCTGGGAACAAAGAAGGTGATTGCTCAAGGAGGGGATGAAAAAAAGGGCTAGTGGTGAATCAGAGTGCCTTTCAGGGAATGGGAGAAGAGAGGTCTGCCAGGGGATGCCAAGTCCTGGGAACGGGGGCCTGCTACTCATGAGAAGACTGATAAGTACTTAGGGAAGTGTTAGGATTTTAGGTCAACAAGCTGTTCTTGTTTTAGTGCCTGGGCTGGCCAAATGATTTAAGAGGTTTCACTATACGTTACTGTAACGTTTAACTGGTTGCTGCTATCCACTATCCCCTTTCCCATATGCTTTACCTTACTGTCGTGTAAATTGCAACTGTGTGTGTTGTGGTGTGGATGTACTGTTAGATGTTGTGGAATAAAACTCTTTCCCCCAAGTCTTGGGTCATTGTGTGCCAATCCAGTGCTGTTTTACTTATTAGGAAGCGAACTTGGGCTGTTTGGGCCCTAGTGGTTGCTGAGAGGGGAACCCACAGCAGCAGGGTTGGGGGGAATTTTGCCTGACTGTTACAGTGCCCAACTACATAAAGTGGAGGGGAACGTGATAACAGATGTCAGAATCCTGGAATCTCAATTTGAGAAGGGGAAATAAAACTCGGGTTCGTGGGAAAGATCAAGAGTCCAGACCATCTGAGGCTTTATTGTATTTACCCCAAGGTTCGATAAGGCATGCATTACCAGGCAGGCAGAGGTGAACTCTGCTGCAAAGCTTCAATACCATTACAGGGCATTTATAGGTACACAGGTACAGGGCAATTGATGACAGAATGCAGCGATTCTGAGGCCATCACATACAGAACAGATAAAGAAATGTCAGTCAATCACACAGTAACAATGAGATTACAATATTTCCAATTGCCTGTATTGACACTTTAGTTCAGTAGCTTGAACCCATCTCCAGGTCTGCTTAGACATGTAAATTCAAGCTACTGAGAAACTATGCATGAACTCAAGACTCTTATCTAGACTCTAGACATTCTGAATTGGCCAGGGCACATGGAGCCTCTGGGCTAGGAAGATACTTCCCTGAATTCCAACAATTATTATTTACAATGTATATTTGGACTGAATGGCCTGTCTACTGTAGCCCACAGCTAAAGGTGAGAGAAAGGAGCAGGGGAATGCCATTTTAAACAGTGAGAGCTTGGTTTTGAGAAGGAAGACAGGATTGATCCCACAATACAAAGGCACACAGAAGTAATGCGTTTCAGACAGGATTTATCCAAATTTTCCCAACACAGACGACAAGGAAAAGGCAGAGGTGCTCAATTCCTATTTTCTCACAGCCTTCTTCCATAAAATCTACAATGAATAGGAAGTACAAACTGAAAGTGAGGAATGGCAGTCTGAGATCCATAGACAAATGGTCAAGGAATACCTAGATGGAATAAACATGTGCAAATCTCCACGGCCTGATGAACTCCATCTCAGAGTCATAAATGAGGTAGGGGAGGAACTCTCAGAACCATTGCCCTACCAAGTGCTGCTCACACAGCTGTGAATATTGACTGAGACACCTTGTGGTTCAATGATATCCAGGACAAGGAGCCTCCTGAATCCAAGACTGAAGAAAAAACTGCTGCGGACCCTACCAGGGAAACAGGTCCCCAGAAGCAGATGAATTGTGACTGTGAGCCAATACAGGACTTGATATTGCTGTTACATGTAAGATTGACCTATGACTCAAGAGGGACATGGGAAGCAATGAAACTTAGACTGTGGGACACTAGGCTGTGTCAGTAACCACTCCTTGATATCTAATGCTACCAAACTGTGGGCAGGTCAAAATGGGTGTAAACTGCTCACTTTAGCAAGCAAATAGGCAAGGAAAGGGAGAGTGCACCTTGGAAAAGGACCATGTCATGCTAAATTGATGCCAGTAGCCTCTAGCCCTACTTTAGAGGCAAATTCATCCTCTCAATAACTCCACCACCTACAAGGGATGGTTCAGCAGTGGGGCATAAGCAAAGGTGCAAAATTACTTCATTTGTGGGTTCAGAGCCTATAAAAAACCACTACTACATTGGTATGGCTTCTGCTGTCTGGCTATATTGCACCAACCCTTCATCATGAACAATGATTCCAAGGATATCCTAAGACTGGTCCTCCACAGGAATGAGCAAGGTGTACATGAGCTCTTCAAAACATTGAAAAAGTTGGGCCCCACGTCATACAAAATTACAAACAGAGAAACAGAAGGAGTCAGAAGGGGCCTCCTGGGCCATCTGGTCTGACCCCTGGCTCCAGCTGGCTCCGCTCATGACATGTCTACCATGTGCATCCCAGCCTATCCTTGAACATCCTCACCAATGGGGTTTCAACCACCTTCCATAGAAGACCATTCCATACTCTAGGGGTCCTAAATGTCAGAAAGTACTTCCTGGCATCCAAATTGAACCTTGGTTCCCTGAGCTTTGTTCCATTGGAGTGCATCCTCCTCTCCTCTGCAGGGGAGAACAGCTCTCTACCCACCTCCGTGTGACAGCGTCCCACATACCAAGAGATCCCCTCAGAGTCTCCTCTTCTCCAGGCTGAAAAGACCCAATTCCCTCAGTCTCGGCTCATAAGGCCTTCCCTGCAATCCAACCACCATCCTTGTGGCCTTATGCTGTACCAGTTCCAACCTGGCTATATCCTTCCTGTAATGTGGAGCCCAAAAGTGAACACAATACTCCAGTTGCGGGTCCAGTTCCAGAGTCATATGGAGTGGTAGTAACACCTCAATCTAGAAGCCACACTTCTGGCTATGCAACAAAGGGTGGCATTCACCCTCTTGACCACCACGTCACACTGCTGACACATGTTCAATCTGCAGTCAACCAGTACCCAGAGATCCCATTCACAAGTGCTACTCTTCAGTCACTTGTCCCCTAACCCGTACTTATGACACCCATTCCTATGCCCCAAGTGCAAGACCTTGCATTTTTCCTCATTGAATGCCATCCTGTTGTCCCCAGCCCACTTCCATCCCTATCCAGATCCTTCTGGATCCGGAGTACCTGTTTCTCAGTTGTAGCCACCACCCCCATTTTAGTATCATCTACAAGTGTGATCAACAGACTGGCCACTCACTCTTGATGAAAAGATTGAATAGGTTCAGTCCCAGGACAGAGCCCTGGGGAACTCTGCTCATCATCAACTGCCATCCTGATGATTCCCCACTAATAGTTACCCTCTGTTTGTGGTCTATCAATCATGTCCTAATCCATTGGACATAGCATTGGTCTATCCCAAAATTCCTCAATTTGTCAACCAGGATATCATGCAGCAC
The DNA here is from genome assembly GCF_004798865.1 of Varanus komodoensis. NCBI lineage: Eukaryota > Metazoa > Chordata > Lepidosauria > Squamata > Varanidae > Varanus > Varanus komodoensis. The sequence goes on from NW_025335358.1 coordinate 622,158, forward strand.
TTTGTCAAAGGCCTTGCTGAAATCCTGGTAAACCACATCCACCATGTTCCCTCTGTCTTCCCTCTATGACTTTGAAACGTCATAGAATTTCACAAGGTTCATCTGCCAGGACTTGTTTTTGCAGAAGCTATTTTGTGTGGCCGCCAACCTCCGTTGCCTATCTGGGGTTACTAGATCTCTTGCTATTATGAGCCTTTCCATTGTCTTCCCCAGAACGGATGTAAGGCTAACCGGTCTGTAATTCTCCATGTCCCCTCCACTACCCTTTTTGAAGACTGCGACCACTAATGGTCCTCTGGAATCTCACCCGTTCTCCATGAGGCCTCAAAAATGGAGGCCAGCAGACACAAGAGTACCCCTGCCAACTCCTGAAGTACCCTTGGGTGTAACCCATCAGGGCCCGGTGCCTTTTCAGTGTCCAGTGCCCCAAGGAACTCTTCAACTTTTAGGGGGGGTGACTCTGTTCTGTGCCCCTAAATCCCCAGCCTCATCTGGTCCCCCATGTAGATCTCCCCGATCCTGCTTTGGAGAGAACACGGGGCAAAATAATCATTTAGCATCTGTGCCTGTTCCCTTACATCAGTCACCAAATCCCCTTCTTCCTTATTAAGAGGTCCCATCTCCCCTTCCTCTTGCTATTTGCATCTTGATAGAAACCCTTTTTGTTGCTCCTGATATTCTTTGCAAGTTTCAGCTCATAATCAGCCTTAGCCTTATTTATTTAAAACATTTATCTCCCATCCTTCACTATCGCGTCTCAGGATGGCTTACAAGATTAAAACCAATAATCATAAAAACAATCAATGAAACAATACAATAAAATTACCAAAAACCAATACAAATAACTCAAATCAGAACAAAACAAAAGCAACTGTGAATCACTAAAAATGCTAATTTTTAAAATAATGATTAAATAAAAAGGTTTTAACCTGACACAGAAAAGAATATAGGGTTGGTGCCAGACGAACCTGCCTGGGGAGCATATTCCAAAATCTGTGTGCCACCACAGAAAAAACCCTGTTCTGAGTAGATGTCCTTTTTTCCTCCTTTAGGGAGTGTTCTCGGAGCAGGGCCTCTCCTGCAGATCTTAAGGGGCGTGAGGGTATATAAGGAAGGAGATGTTCCTTCAGGTATCCTGGTCCCAAGCCATTTAGGGCTTTATAGGTCAAAACCAGCACCTTGAATTGGGCCCAGACTGGAAGCCAATGGAGCTGGTAAAGGACCAGCGTTATATGAGAATAGCGGCTGGTCCCTGTCAGCAGCCTGGCTGCTCTATATTGTACCAGCTGAAGTAACTGGACCATTTTCAAGGACAGTAGAGAGCATTACAGTAATCCAACTGGGAAGTTACCAGAGCATATATTACTGCTGCTAGGCAATGCTCGTCCAGGTAAGGACGCAGCTGATGTACCAGCTGAAGATGTAGCAAAGGAGGGAAAAGAAGTATGGTGTCGGAATGATACAGGTGTGATTAACGAACCTCTGTTATCACGCTGGTAACTGCCCAGTGGTGGGCCATGGGGCTCAATCTAAGCTCTGTAGAACCTGCTTGGCAAATCCCCCAGATGATGTGGAATGGCAATTCCACATTTAGTTGGAAGAAATCAAGCTTTCTCAGCTGGGTAGTACTGGAGGGAGAGCTGCCCTCTCAAATTCTCGACATACTACGTTTTTTTTTTTTTTTTTTAGTTTTGTTTTAGCATTTGTGAACACACTGGATCTATTGGAACGTATTTTTGTTTCTTTTCTCTGCAATGATGCCCATGGAATAATCTGTATTTCTTGTTAATTAAGAAGCCCTTCAAATGGAGGGGGAATGAAACCTCCCCCCCCCCCATGGAGCTGAAAAGTGGCGAATTGCATAACAGAGAGAAAGACAGAACTTTTTGTAAGGAAAAGATTTATCTTCTTTTATCTCTCCAAGGGTGAATAATTGTGCTGTGGAACTGAGTAACAGACGATCTTTCTTTTATTCATCTGTGTTGGACTACTGCCAAGAATTGGAGTCCATCTTTCTCTTTGTTCCTGGGATCCTTGGACACCTGCCAAGCTTTGCTAATCTACCGATACTATGGAAGAAATACGGAAGGCATTTCTCAAAATACAGGCTTCTTTAACAGCTGTGCAACTATCCCAGCAGGCGATTTTAGTACGACAGAAGATTGTTCTAGAGCAACTTGATTGTTTTTTAACTGAACAAAAAAAGTGGTTTTGATAAATTAGTCACTTCTATTGATCAGGCTTTAGACAAGCAACTCTCACCTGAACAGAATATGCAAAATATCCAACAAGCAGAAGGAAAATCTGAAACTGGAAAGAAAATAAGTGCAACTGATTTGCATGTTATAATGAAGAAGGAGAAGACAGCTTGGCCACAACTTAAGACTCATGATCTATTGCAGACATTACGAAGTAAGCTTCCATGGGATCTGCGTGTCATCTTAGAGAAGGACAATTTAGCTGACCACTTAAAAGAGGTTATGTTTATGTGGCTGCAACTGAAGACTCCATTACAGACATTACAGTGGTTTAATGGGAAAAAAACAGAAAGGTCTGGTAGAAGGGTAAAGAAAAAGAAAAAGTAAACATGGCAGGGGTGCAAAGGGAAGATAAGGGAAATTTCTTTCTTTCTATTCCAAAAAAAAAGGGGGTGATTTGCATAGCTTGATATGCTTGCATGTGATGTAGAAAGGCTAAGCTATTATTGCTGGTGAAATAGCCATTTGGCTTAATGAAATACTATTTAAAAGGTATTATTGTTAAATGGATATCTTTGACTGTATTTCTAATAAGCTACTGTTGTTGATGATATATGTTAGACTGTAAACACCTGGGTATTTATATGGAGCTAACTATATTTGATTAAATGGTGTTTAAGTGAGATGAAACACTAGTAATTTAGCGTAAAGAAAAATGTTCTAAAAGATATTGTAAGTATTACTCATCACCAAGTAGAGTAGTTAAGACAATTGTAGAGATGTTAAATGGATATTTTTGATGTTACGTGTAATTGTGGTAGTGAGGAAGTTATGTACTATTAGAAAATTGAAAAGATTTTGAATTGTCCAGAAATGTTTAGATCAAACTTACCACTGAAGGAGAAAGAGAATATTGCAATTTCATTTAACTTGAAATTCATTTAACTTTCACTTAATTCAACATCAGGTCTGAGATGATCTCCATCAGCTCAGGCAGGGAGTCTGGTGGGCAGGAGGGTGTACGGTGCACCAGCAGAGTCCCTAATCTGTCTTGATTGCCCAACACCAGGTACAAACACTCAAGACCTGACCTCAAAGGAACAGGAAGCCTCATGAGGGAAATAGAGGCTCATTAAATAGAGCCTCCCCCCATCCCCTCTTGGCAAGGCTGATGTTGCACCAAATACCCAGGTGGGCATAATTGCGTGAGGGAGACATCTCCCCCTTCTTCTGCCTAGGTTTCAGTAATACATGCCAGGTCAGCCCCCTCATCTGTGATAAAATCATGTATGAGGGATGTTTTATTATGGACCAATTTGGCATTCAACAGCAACACCTTCAGGCCCAGGGGCCAGCTGATATTGCTGCCAGGAACCTTTTGGTTGGTGGAATAACCAGAAGAGGGGACCAGTATCAAACATTGGTCCCTCCTTCTCCTATGCTGGCCTGTTAGCCTTGCAAAGAATCCTTCTGTAACGAGCCACTTCATTCTGGTCTACTTTTGTCTACTCTCCCCAGTGCCCATTTCCTTCAGAGTTTCCTCTTATGTCTAATCCCTCTTACCAACTCTTTTCGCATCCACAGTGGCGCTCTCCTTCACCTTTCCACCTTGCTAAATAGTGGTATTGTCAAGGCTTGCACCTCCAAGACCTACCTTTTCAGTGCCTTTTCCCAGTCTGGACTTCAACTGACCAAAGTTGTCCCTCATGAAGTTCCAGCTTCTAGTACTTAGAATCACAGAATAAAAGAGTTGGAAGGAGCCATGAAGGCCATCGAGTCCAACTCCCTGCTGTTGCAGGACACCATGTTACACTATCCCACTCAGATGGCTGCCCAGTTTCTTTTTGTATGTGTCTAGTGAGGGAGAACCCACCACCTCTTTAGGCAGTTGGTTCCACTATTGCATTGCTCTGACAGTGAGGAAACTTTTCCTGATGTTCAGTCTGGATCTGGGTTTCCACAACTTGAACTGATTATTCCGTGTCCTACATTCTGGCATTAGCAAGAACAGACCTTGACCTGCTGCTCATCCCCATTCCCCTGATCTCAAAGCAAAGGATGGAGTAATCACTTGCATCCTGAGCTCCCCTAATCTGCACCCCATCTATCAGGTCCTCCCTGTTGGTCAAGACCAAGTCTTGATATTTCCACCCCTCATTGCCTCCTGGACACTCTGCTTGAAAATCCCTCTCTCTATAGCATCTAGGAAGCAACGTGGCCTGGCCATTACCACCAAGTGTGTCTCCTTACTAATATCTGGGAGATTGAAATCTCCAATAATTACTGTGCCCACCCCCCAAGGTATCCTTCAAATCTGGTCTGTCAGCACATTGTCCAGGTTCTCAAGTTGACTAAGAGAACCTTAACCTTAACCCTAAGTTAAATAAGAGTTCTCAAGAAGGGCAATAATATAACCCCACTGTCAGGTCCCTCCCCATATTGAAACCTCTTATTTTCACCCAGACTGCCTCTATCAGATCCCCATCTGCACCACATTCTATCCATTCCCTGACACTATGCCCCCTCCTCTTTTTCCCTTCCTGTCCTTTCTAAACAGGACATACCCCTCTAGGTTTGCTTTCCAGTCTTGTCTTTCATCCCACCAAGTTTCCATGATTCCCTGGTGGTCATACCCTCCTATTTCCAGGAGAGCCTCAAGCTCTTCCTGCCTATTACCCATGCTCCTTGAATTGGTAGACATGCTTCTCAGCACGTTCTCACAAATCCCTTTCTTTAGGTCCCCCGGCCTCCTCCTTCCTCCCATCTTCCCTGATACTGGTACCCTCTTCATAGAAGTCCCACCAGCCCCTGCACTACATCTAACACCCTGGACCCAAAACACTTGTCTTTTCCCCTCACTTGTCCCATCAGGACAAGTTTCTGGGAGGCCTTTCCTTATAGAAACCATTTTAAAATCTTTTACATGTCTCGATTTTATCTGCATTTGATGCCACCAAGAAAGATCAATGTCCTGGTCTTGAAGTTCTTGATTTGATTTCAATTTTCCTTCATTGTCCAAGATGTCATTATAAGTCACAATCTTAATGAAATTTAATGCATTTTGGTATGCAAAAGCTTCCATAGGAGAAAGCCATCTCAGTATCTTATTATAATTTTTTATCTTTAATTTTTCCCATACCAAAATCAATGCCTTCCTAATGTAGTGATTTTGAAAATACCCATGAGTTTTACACTTCTCATGACACATGAAAGCATGCCAGCCCATTTGTAAGTTGTGACATTCAAGATATAAAATCCTTTTCTTCCTTAATGTCATCCATTCTTTTAGCCACATTGGCACACATGCTTGATGATACAACCAATCTGGGAGGCCAAAACCCCCATTCCTTTTGGCCTCCTGGAGCATTTTTATTTTAATTCTTGATTTCTTCTTTTGCCATATAAATCTAGAAATTTGTTTATTTAAATCATCAAAACACTTTTTCTCAATTTTTATGGGAATTGTTTGAAATAAAAACAAATTCTTAAGTAGTATATTCATTTTAACTATAGCTAGTCTTTCCAACAATGATACTTGTAAATCAGACCATTTTTTCGAAGTCTGCCCTGATCTCTTTAAACAATTTAATGTAATTGTCTTGTTTCAATGTAGTGCACCTAGCTGCTAAGTGGATTCCCAGATATTTAGGTGCTGTTACCACAGTTCTTCTAAGATGAAAACTAAGTCATCTGCAAATGCTTGGAGATTCGTTTCATCTTTAACTCTAGTTCCTATAATTTCCATATCTTCCCTAACATTTCTATTAAGAACCTCTAAAATTAATATGAATAACAATGGTGAGAAGGGACATCCTTGTCTTGTGCCTTTTTGGATATTTATAGTCTCTGTAGGTTGTCCATTAATTATTATTCTGGCAGTCTGCTATTGATAGATATTGCGTTTATGAATTTTTTGCCAAAATCCATTTGTTTAAATTGTTCTTTCATAAACTGCCAATTAATATAGTCAAATGCTTTTTGTGTATCTAAAAACAGTAATGCCATTTGTTTTTCAGAGTGAACTTCATGGTACTCTAAAATGTCCAGTAGGGTCCTCAGATTATCTCTAATTTGCCTCTTAGGCAAAAAAGTCATTTTCATCTGTATGTATAAACTCTATTTTTAAAAAATTTCAATCTTTCTGCTATTACTGAAGCAAAAATTTTATAAATCACATTGGTGATTTATAAAATCACATTGATCTATAATTTTGAATTTGTGTACAGTCTGTGTCTTCTTTCGGTATCAAAGTAATATTCACCTCCATCCATGTATTCGGGATTTTAGTTTCAAATAGAACTGCATTACATATATCCTTCAATGAATTATTTAAAATTTCTTCAAACCATTAATAGTATTCCACCGGTAATCCATCAGGGTGGGAGTTTTATCATTTTTCTGTCTTTTAATTGCTTCGCTTATCTCTATCATTGTTATTTCCTCATTTAACATTTTTTGGAAGTTTTGGTAGGTTTTCCTTTCATATATATTCTTGAATCTTCTCAGCTGGTACCTCTTTAATTTGGTATAATTCTATAAAGAACTTTTCCTCTATTTTCTTTATTGTTACATTTTGTACATGTAAATGTCCATCATCTTTCAACTTAAGAATGAATCTTTTTTCTCTTTCTTTAACTTGTAGATTAGCCATCTTCCCGGTTTATTAGCAATTTCAAAAAAAGTTCTGTTTAGCCATTTTAATTTGGTTAGTTATTTCATTTGTTTATGTATTACAAGATCTTTTTTAGATGGATCTCTCTGTAATTCCAATTCTAGTTCTGCCAAATTATCTGTTAATTTATCTCTTTCTTGTTTTCTCTTTTTGTTCAGCTTCATTGTATATCTTATGAGCAGACCCCTAACATAACGTTTTGCAGTATCCCAAACATTTTGTAGGAATGTTTCTTCTATTTTATTTTCTTGAAAAAAAAGCTTAATTCTCTTGTTATTTCTTCTTTGAAGCCTTTGTCTTTTAGGAGATGTTTATTAAATTTCCATCTGGGTAGTTTGGGTATTCCTTTCAAAGTCATGGTTAGAGGATTGTGGTCAGCCCAGGCATTTGTATCTATTTCAACTTCTAACAAATCTGGAATCAGACCTGGTGTCACCCAAATCAATTCTAGACCATGACCTATGTCTAGTCAAAAAGTATATTTCGCTGAGGTTGTTTTTCTGTCTCCAAGCATCTATTTGTCTAACTTTCTCTAGTACATTGAAGAAAGATATTGGAAGTGTTCTCCTTCCTCCTTTCCCTTTATTATCATTCTTGTAGTTCAGTTTTTTGTCTACTATTGCATTAAAGTCTCCCATTAAACATAGGGTTTGATATCCAGTTTTTGACAATAAGGTATGTAATTTTTGATAAAAGGTTTCCTGTTGGTCATTGAATGCATAGATTGTCACCAATAACATCTTCTTTTATTGTATCATCACTTCAACCATTAAAATCCAACCATCTTCATCTGAAAAAATATATTTGGGATCCAAATCATCTTTAATATATGAAGCCAAACCTCTTTCTTTTGATGTGCTGAAGATATACAATATTATCACAGAAGTGAGTACACACCTCACATTTTGTAAATATTTTATATCTTTTCATGTGACAACCCTGAAGAAATGACACTTTGCTACAATGTAAAGTAGAGAGTATACAGCTTGTATAACAGTGTAAATTTGATGTCCCCTCAAAATAACTCAACACATAGCCATTAATGTCTAAACCGCTGGCAACAAAAGAGAGTCATATAAACCTTTGCCTTCTATCAGTACTGCTTTTACAAAATCTTCCCAAATTTCATTATATTTATTTGTTTTCATTAACCCTTTTTAATTTTTTATTTCTGTCATCAGTTTATCATTAATTACCATGTTCCATATTTAATTATACCATTCATGCCTTTGCAAAACCCAATTCTGCTTCCAATATTTAACTATCACTAGCCTAACTGCCATTATCAAACTTAAGATACATTCTTTCTTAGCTTCATTTATTTTGTGTTTTTCAATCAACAAAAAAAAAACACAATTCTCAGTGACATTTCTAAATCTATATCTAACTTTTCTCTAATTTCCTTAAATACCATAATCCAAATCTTTTGTATATTATCACGATCCCACCACATATGTCTATTAATTCCAATATCTTTACCACATCTTCAACATAAATTAGAGTATTTGTCATCAATTTGATTTAACTTAACTGGTGTTAAATACCATCTCCTTGCATCCATGCTCTTTAATTCTTACATATTCTTCTATTCCAAATATTCTTCCAGTCCTTGTCTTTTATTTCACCTACATCCATTTCCCAAATTGATTTTAAACTTTTTATCTGATCCCCTAACTTCATTAATATTCTGTAAATTTTAGCAATTCTTCCTCTGCTTGTATATTCTTTCTCAGTCTCACATTCTTTTATAAGCATTTCAAATTTTGTTGTCTTTCTTCCTCTTTAAATTTGTTCTCCATCTTTATCCATTTTTCTAATTGAATTAAATTTAACCGATTTATTTTAGCCTCTGGCAATATACTCCTTAATTGTATTACATTTTTATCTTATTTTTCCAGTCTTCCCATTTATATATGATTATTTTTTAATTTATTAATCCAATCCTTTGATTCTATTTTTGGGAATTTCTCCATTTCGACCACTGGTATTAATGGAGAAATTCCCAGGATTAACTCTTGTCTCAATTGTTCCCATACTTCCATCATATTTTTAAAAAAGGGATTTTAAATTGTCTTAATAAACTTTTTATTATCCTTTTTAAACCAAAATGTCTCTAAGTGGTCACTTATTTCCCTTAATTCTTTTAATTCAATATCACTCCATATTAATTTTTTACTTTGGGCTATAATATCTGGAACTATCTTTAAATGGTTTGCAACCCAATACTTTTTAACATCTGGAATGCCCAGCCCTCCTTTGTGTGTGTGTGTGTGTGTGTGTGTGTGTGATTCATACCATATTCTTGCTCTCTTCCCTGCATTGCAATAAACCTCCAATAATATCTGCATTTCCTTTAATTCTTGGTCATAAAACTTGATTGGGATCATCCAAAACAAAAAAATATCTTTGACAGAATTTTCATTTTGTTACTGCTGTTTTTCCAAAACATGATAATTTTACTTTTTCATATTTTCCCATTTTATCTTTTATAGCCTTCTTTAACTATTCATAATTTTTTTTCTTTAATTCTTGGCTATCTTTTGGACTATCAATTCCTAAATATCTAATATTATCTACTATTTTAATTTAATTTTTCTTTCAATATATCCAATTCTTCACTATTATGATTATATAACATCATTTCTGATGTTTCCCAATTAACTTGCAATCCACTATATTTCCCAAATTCCTTTAAATGTATTCTCTGTACAATATTTATTGGGTCTTGAAATGTTAATAATGTGTCATCTCCAAATAAATTAATTTTGATTTTCTGACGTACTTCAATTCCTTCTAGCTGTATATCATTCCTAATTTCATTTGTCAATATTTCCATCATTAAAGCAAATAATATTGACTTGTCTCATCTTCAGTAATTCCAATGCTTCTTCCTTTGTATCCACTCTATACTATTTTCCATTATATGCAAACATAAAAATCAGGAACCCCCAACTATATTTTATGGAATTCTTTTGTAGTATTTGACAGACTTGAGAAATATCTCTTCTTCATTGCGAAGTCTTATTACATAGATCAGGAAAGACCTTCCAGCATAATTTATGTCATATTCCATAATTCCCGCATCAGTTGTTCTTTTTTTTTCGTAAGACCAATATCTAACTATAATGTCTCTCGGTATTTTTCTTCCCAGTCTTCTTGGGCCAACTTTGTGTATTTCATTGATATCATATCTTGTAAAGGAAACATCTGGAAGAATAGATTTACCCTAATCCAATATTAATTGGATCAATTTACCTTCATTCTCTTTTGCATCCTCTGGATATCCTTTAAGGCGTAAATTTGATCTTTGTTGTCTATCTTAGATCTCAATCAAGCTTTTAGAGACCTGGTCTATCATAGTCATCTGGGGTTTTTTTAACTCTTTATCTTGTTCTTTCACCTGAGCTTTCACTTCTGTAATTATTTTGAGATTCTCTCAATAATGATTTTATTTAGCTAATTCTTTTATTCTTCCATCCATATTATCTATCCAGCTTCTTCAGGTCACTCTTCACCTCTTCTTTCACACCATCAAATCCTGAATCCATTTTTGTCTTTATTTCTCTTATTTCATGTAAAAGTATAACAGAATTGTCCAGTTGTGTTGATGAAGTCATTCATTTTTCTGGTGGTGTTTTCTTTTTCCCATTTTTCTCTACTCGTTTTAACCGCAAATCTGATGGATGAGGTTTATAAGAAGAGTCTTGCTTTACTCTGGGTCTTTGCCAAACCATCTTTGCCTCCTGCCTAACGTTATCTGCACTTTTACTACGTTAAAGTGTAGACTGTATGCCTAATTATTTTGAACTTAGAGGAGAGAACTCTTGAATTTAGTGTTCTTATTTGCAGACCACAATTGCAATTGAACTTTCAAGCAATATATGAATCAGTAGCTGCAATATGACATTTAGCCAGCAGAGGGAGCTCACGTATTACTGTTCGTAAATACAGTCATAACATAGTTCCCTTGTTTCACTTTCACTTTTGTTTCAGTTTTTCTCATAATAAAAATAAGATAGCACAAAAAGTTAATCCTGGGATATTAATTACAGTTCTGTCCAAATACTTTCTCTTTCAGTGCTTTTGACACTTTCTTGGCTTTCCACTTGCATGGGGTGGGGGAGGAAGGAGAGTCACTTTTTATCAAGAAAACCTCTGCCTTTTCTCCCCCCCCCCCCACCCACCCCTTCAAGCTGCTTTTAGGCTTATTATAACAAGTGGCTGAGGTATTTATAACATAAACGCTATTTCTCAATCCATAAACAGCCAAAATATCACTTAGGACTAGGCCCAGCAGTTCCACCTAACAAAAACCATTCTTGCTCCATGTCTGTGTTTCAAGTCTTCCCAGGAGATAAACAAAGGAATTGACTTACATGTCATGCATTTGTCCAGTGTTTCTTAATCTTGATTTGAGTATATTTTAATCATGTTTGCATCAATGATCATGTTTTCATCAATAATCAAGGAGTGAAGATTTTAGCATCCAAAGTCCATCCCAGCTAGGTCCACCCCCAATTTAAAGTGATCGTGATGGCTGGAGTGCTTGGCTGAAAACAACAGAATGAAATTCAACTGGGAGAAAAGCCAAGATAAAAACCTAGGAAAAGGAAACCAAATGCATTGCTACATTACTTCTATACTTAGCTTAATACTACAAGTGGATCTTGGAATTGTTGTAGATCACAGGTTGCATACAATGTGCTGGGGCCGCAAAAAAAGCTAATGCTATGTTAGGCGGCATTATTAGAAATCCAACTCATGTGAGGTACTGGTTCTCCTCTATTCAGCACCAGTTAGGCTCCATCTTAAGCACTGTGTCCTGATCTGGGCACTGCATTCCAAGAAGATAGAGGCAAACTGGAAAAAGTTCAGAGGAGGTCAACAAAGATAATCAGGGATTGGAAACAACACCCTATGAGAAAAGATGAAAGGAACTGGAATGTTCCGCCTTGAGAAGAGAAGACTGAGGGGAGATATTTGAAAGGCCAATGGCAAAAACTCAGAGAGAGCAGGTATACTGATGGTGTACAATCAAAGGAACATTTATGGTTTATTCAGGCATACAGGAAATACATGCAGCATGTCAGTAAATATCTGTATTCAGGTCTGGAGTGCCAAAGTTACACTAATATAATAATACAAGGAATGCATTCTTAAGATAGTTCACTAAAATTTTCTCTGTGTGACTGGAAGTAAAAAATCATTTTCTTTTTTGATAGTAGAGGTCAAAATTAAAAACCATTTCATTGTAAAATTGACTTGCTTGGTCAGCCCTTTAATCCATCTACTGTGAAGAGTGGGCTTCTCAGCTAGCTCAACTTGTTCTGGTATGGACTATATACCTGATCTGATTTCCCACCCTTCTCCTACCCCTGTATGAGCTGTTGCCAATAACGGAATGACAAGCATCATTACATAATGACAAATAGATAAAAGTACCACTAAATTTGTTGACCTGTCATGTCTGAGATTCCTTTAAAGATCTTTAACTAAACTGCTTACACATAAACATGTTTCCACTACAGATGAAACAGGGTTTTCCTGGAATGACATGGATGTTGGTGTTAGCTCTTGATCTATGTGGTATAATCTTATAGTAGTGAGGTGCCACCGTACTAAGAATTTATGCTTTTAACTTGGATTGATTCATCCCCAACTTACTTTCAATACTGTTATTCCCAAATATGGTTATCCCAGAACTTTGTTAATCTCTGTGAATCAATAAACACCTTTGCTATGTGATAAGTGAATGGATGAATGAATGGGCCTATTTTAGGTAAAGAAACTGGGAAAACCTGAAGAATGGCAAGGAGAATGATGAGAATAAAATGAACTCTGAGTTCCCAGATGAAAAGCAGAGAAATGCTGACAAAGTAAAATAGTCATGATGCTTGAAAGTAATCCCAAGGATACCTCATAAGGGGAAATGTATAGAAAGAAAGTGATAAGAACATTCCAGGTAAAGTGAAGCAATGAACCAGAAGAGACTGGACAGTGCATTCTACCCTAACGAACAAAGAGCTCAAATGAAGAGCTTGGATAAGGTATATAAAGCAGGGTCTGTCCAGGTTTCTTTGGGCCAGACTCGACAGTACTGCAATGTCTGTGTCTCCCATTGCTCCATTTAAGACTGATCAAGTGGGGTTTTCCTGTTGAGTGTTAAAGAATGACTGTGAGTGAATGAGAGTGATATCCTTTATGGACATTATGCCATACCTGTAGAGGAAAATAAGGAATAAATTCCTTCATCTCTGCCTTCTCATATTTCATTGCCATCAATTTCCTATCAGTAAAGCAGAGGTTGAGCAGTGGTGTTATCACTACATGCTCATCACACATATGATGTTTTTATCCCCAGGTGCACAGTTCAGTTAAAACAAAAAATTCCTGGTTTAGCTACTTAACTAAAAGTATTTTAAATTGAAGGGTGTTGGGTATTATATATTTTAAATTACTGTATCCAGATTCCTCTTACAGCACAGAAGCCATTTATGTACTAAAATTCACTCTCAACAGAAGAATCGTTGAAATCCCTGCTCAAAACTATTTTTTCTGCAAAATTCTTGCTTAATCCACTTGCCCCAAATTGCATTAAACCTTACCTTTGGCTCAAAGTTTCCGATCACATAAAAGTGTCCTATGATCACATGTCAATTTCACACTAAAGCTGCATGCATGGCTGCCATAGCGGCATGGCCTGCAGCTGCAGTGACGTCAGGAAGGGTCCAGCTCCTGGCTCATGCATTCATTGAGTGTGGTGATTTTCCCACCACCACCCCTTCTGACCAACTGGACAATCTTAACTGGACTGAACATTCAAGTGATGTTCAATCTTAACTGGACAGAACATTACTTTATCAAACTCATCTATTCTGTGATGATAATGTAGGAAGAAGTATGATGGATAAAATGATTTTTAAAAAGTCTGAATTCTGCCAAGAAGTAGAAGAAAAGAAAGCTCTTCATGGCAGGTAGAGTGAAAAGAAAACAGTGTTGCCTAGTTTTCTCTTCTGATGGGAAATTAAGTTTGGCATGTTACCTCATGACATCATCCCCATTTATTAACCACACCATGTATTTTTATTATTTGTAATTATTTAAGTCAAACCATCTGTAATTACATGTTATTGCACATAAAATATATGTACCTCATTTTATTTATTTTTTATTGCTTGGTACAACATAATGAAAGGGTTCATGCCTGAAATGCATCATTACATGTTCATGTTAACAATAACATTTCTTTTTTATATACTACAATCTCTCCCAATAATTTCTGAATGTCATGTGAGTAACACATCAGGATAATGTCATACATCTTACCTGAGGCCATCAGAAAACTTTAGATTAAGATCAACAGAAAAATGAACATGGGCGCAAAATTTTGGATATAATATTGAGTTACAAAAATGGCAAAAGCTGTGGGAAAGATATATTAAAATAACCCTAGCATCTTCATATTAAGAAAACCTTTTACAGATGGGATCTATCACTAAATAAATTAGCAAAAATATTTCAAATATGTGAAATAGATGTTGGAAATGTAAACACAAATCTTGTAATTTCTATCATTTGTGGTGGACTTGTGTTAAGGCAAAAAAATGCTGGGTTAAAATACACAAATGGCTTGAGGAAATGCTGCACAAACCATTAACATTTAAACCCGAAGTTTTTCTATTAGGTATTATGCATGCTAATCTCAATAAACAAGCTACATATTTGACTTTACATATAACTACTGTGGCGAATATTGCATTTGCCCATCCTTGCAGAAGCAAAGAGCCACCTTACTGAAGAGCTGATTTAAAAAAGAATTTGGATTGAGTGGAGATGGACAGATTGACTTTGTCTTGGAAGTAGAAGGAAGATACATACTTCAATCAAACTTGGAATGTTTTCTATCATTATGCCTGATAATCTCAATAAACAAGCTATATATTTGATTACTGAGGAAACCAGTTGTGTGAAAACGCTTTGAGTATGGAGGAAGTTGAAAGGTTGTGCTCCGGCCTAGCTAGGCACAGAATTGGTAGGCCACTGTCAGGGCACTGTGACCCACTGAATGAGAAGGTTTTTCTCAAGATTTTTTTTTGCCCCAGCAACTATGGCAGCCACAAGCTCTTACACAGAGTGCACCCTTAACAACGTGTTTGAATTGCACGGTGTACCACTTTCCCCATAGATTCAATGGAACTGCCGTAATTCCATAAATAATGGCAATATTGCAAGTATTGTCTTAGTATTATGTTGTAGTGAGCCCTTTGAATCATAGATTAGGTAAAGTGCTCACAAAGGAATGCAGCACACATTACCTGAAAACTGGAAACTTTATCCTGCGATTTAAAGAGCACCCCGGTGAGGTTTGACTGATCAGTTCAACGTTCATATTGGGCTTCTGGACTCGGCGGACGTAGGTGTGCTTACTGTTGAAAAAAAGTGTATCCATATGCTTTCAGAAGAGGCATGTCTTTATCCCATGTTCTGGCCCAGTGAGACAGGGAATTGGCTTACCACTGTCAGGGTACTGTGACCCACATCTGGTTCACTCGATGGGAAGGTTTTCTTAGGATTATGACATGCGCAATGAAGTAAGGCAGCCGCAAGCCCTTACTCAGAGTAGACACCTAAGAACGTCTTAGTATTCCACGGTATACCGCATTCCCTATCAATAAATGGAACTCCTGAAATTCCATGAAGGATGACAGTAGGGGAAGTTATTCTGTATCTTTTCGTGGTACAGAGCTGGCCCAAGCTTTTAATCAGAGTAGACCCATTAGTACGTGTTTCAATTGATCAGTATAGCTCTATCCCCATCACTTCAAGTGAAATCCTGTAATTCAAGGAATGATGACACTACTGCATGCATTGAATGAGCAGTACGTTGCAGTACACCTCAGTAATCACAAATGGAACAAAGTGCTCACGAATGGAAGGAATCCTCTGTTACATGGAAAAGGTAAGATTTACCCGCCCATGGAAGCAGCACCCCAGTGATGCTTGAGTGCTCAGTTTTACATTCATACTCTGGCTTCTACGCACGGGGGACAGTGGTGTGATTCCTGATGAAACCAGTACCGCCCTCTCTGTTACCATAAATAGGATGTCGACGGATTGTGTTCCCACCTGTTGAGCTGCAAATTGGACGTGCCAACGGCATGGCACCGAAACCCTCATCAATTCCACTGAATGGGAACGTTTATACCACGTTGACATGTTGCCCGTCAACTGAGGCAGGCGCAAGCTCTTGCTCTGAGGAGACCTTTACGAACGAGCTGGAATTGAACGGTATAGCTCTTTCCCCATCAATTCAATTGAACTCCCGTAATTCCATGAATGCTGACCAATAGTGCAAGCATTGTCTGATCTTGACGTTGTACTCAGCCTAGAAATGGCAGATTCTGTAAAGTGCTCACAAATGGAATGCACCCAACGTCATATGGAAACAGTGAGCTTTACCCTCCAATCAAAATCGCAAGCCAGTGATGCTTGACTGCTCAGTGTCACGTTCATACCTGGGCTTCTGGGAGTAATGGCCGGAGGTGAGATTACTCGTGGAGCCGGTTGTGACCCCAAATTTTCAGCAAGGAGGAAATCGGCGCTTTGTGTTTTGGTCAAGTGAGACGTGGACTTATGACCCCTCCCCCACAGTCAGGGCACTGATACCTTCAATAATCGCACAGATTGAGAAGATTTTTCTCTACATTAGGATGTCCCCGGGGAATTGAGGCAGCCGCAATCTCCGAATTGTGCAGGCGTCGTCCTAGCATTCCTTTGCACTGAGCCCCAGCAATCGCAGTTTGGCTGCAGTGCTCATGAGAGGAATGCAACCAAGGAACTTAGAAACAGTTGCCGTTTTTTTCCACTCAAAGAGCTCCCCTGCCCCGAGGTTTGACTGCTCAGTGTGACGTTAATACTGGGGCCTCTGGGAAGCATGGAGGTGGTGAGATTGCTGTTGAAACCCGTTCTGTCCACTCACTTACAGTAAAGAGGATGTCTATGGATTGTGTTCTGGCCTACTCATGAAAGCAGGGGCAGGCTAATGGCAAAACACCGAGGCCCTCATCAGTCGCACTGAATGAGAAGGTGCTTCTATGCATTTCTATGTTCCCTGTGAACTGCGACTCGCCCAAGCTGTTACTCAGAGTAGACCCATGAGTACGTGTTTCAATTGCTCGGTATAGCTCTATCCCTGTCAGTTCAGGTAAAATCCCCTAATTCAAGGAATGATGACAATACTGCATGCATTGTATGAGCAGTACGTTGCAGTAAACCTCAGAATTCACAAATGGAACAAAGTGCTCACGAATGGAAGGAATCCGCTGTTACATGGAAAAGGTAAGATTATCCGCCCATCGAAAAAGCACCAAGTGATGCTTGACTGCTCAGTTTTACATTCATGCTCTGGCTTCTACGCACGGTGGACAGTGGAGTGATTCCTGATGCAACCAGTTGCGCCCACTCTTGCACCGGAAGCAGGATGTCGAAGGATTGTGTTCTCACCTGTTGAGGCGCGAATTTGACTTGCCAATGGCAGGGCACTGAAACCCTCATCAATTGCACTGAATGGGAACGTTTTATACCACATTGAGATGTTCCCAGGAAACTGAGGCAGCCGCAAGCTCTTAGAGTAGACCTTTAAGAACGTGCTGGAATTGAACAGTATAGCTCTTTCCGCATCAATGCAATAGAAATCCCTTAATTCCATGAATGATGTCCAAGAGTGGAAGCATTGCCTTATCTTGACGTTGTACTAAGCCCAGTAATGGCAGATGTTGTAATGAGCTCATAATTGGAAGGCAGCCAACGTGATGTGGAAACAGTTAGCTTAACCCTCCAATCAAAATCGCAACCCAGTGATACTTGAATGCTCAGTTTTACAATCACACTTTGGCTTCTACGCACGGGGGACAGTGGAGTGATTCCTGATGAAACCACTTGCTCCCACTCTGTTACCGTAAGGAGGATGCCGACGGATTGTATTCTCACATGTTGAGGCGCGAATTTGACTTGCCAATGGCGCCGCACTGAAACCCTCATCAATTGCACTGAATGCGAACGTTGTATACCACATTGAGTTGTTCCCAAGAAACTGAGGCAGGCGCAAGCTCTTACTCCGAGTAGACCTTTAAGAACGTGCTGGAATGGAACAGTAGAGCTCTTTCCGCATCAATGCAATGGAACTCCCGTAATTCCATGAGTGATGACCAAGAGTGCAAGCATTGCCTTATCTTGACGTTGTACTAAGCTCAGTAATGGCAGATGTTGTAATGGGCTCATAAATGAAAGGCAACCAAAGTCATATGGAAGCAGTTAGCTTTACACTCAATTCAAAGTCGCCACCCAGTGATGCTTGAGTG
>NW_025335359.1:0-16240 GCF_004798865.1 Varanus komodoensis
CAGGTTCCAGGTCTGGGCTAACATCAGGGTAACAGTACGTGTAGGGCTGTGTGTTAGGGTCGCAGTCAGGGACTGGGACGGAGTCAGGGTCAGGGTGAAGATCATAGTAATGGTGCAGGTAACAGTCCATGTTGGAGTTTGTGTCAGGGGTGCATGTCGTGGGTGTATGTGGGGGCATGTCAGAGATGGGGTAGGTGTGGGGGTAGGGATCAGGGTGGGGTTGGGGAATGGGTTGGGGTCAGAGTCAGGGTAAGGATGGGTATTATGGTCAGGGACAGTGTCCAGGTCTTGGTCAATATCAGGGTAATGGTCAGAGTAATAGTCCGTGTCGGGTGCATGTCAGGGGTCCGTGCTGGGTGTGTGTCACGGTCGGGGTAAGGGAAATGGTTGGGGTCTGGGGTTTGGTATGGGTCGTGGTTGGGTCCAGGTCAGGATTGGGGTTACATTCAGTGTCATGGTCAGGATCAGTGTCCAGGTCTGGGTCAAGATCACGGTAATAGTAAGGTTAACAGTCCATGATAGGGGCCGTGTTGGGCTGAGGGGTGGGGTGGCTATCATTCCTGTCACTGGGCCTACCTGTTCAACCCTTTACTTGCCACAGAACACAATCCCTTGGCATCCTCCTTACTGGGTGAATTTTGACACTATTCAATACATCTGTCAGCATACCTCTACCCCTCATACCCTGTAGACCCAGTATGAGCACTTAAGAGAAAAATGAAAGAACACAGGGTGCTGCTATGAAGTGAGGGGAAAGCTTGCATTTTCCATTGAAAGTCAGCCTTGCTGAACTGCTCTGACGAACTCTTTTTCCCCATCCACCATTAGGAGTGTTCAAAACAACGTAACGTAATGATAAGGACAAAGGTGTTGCTGTTGTGTTTCTTCCTGGAATTCAGGGTTTTCAATTAAATGGATGGAGCAAACAGACATTCCATTCAAACCCCTTTTTCAGGGGTCTACTCAGAATAAGACCTTTGCTGCTCCCTCAGTCCAGGGATCTCATCTTTATGTGGAGAAAAACCATCTCTATCAGTTAGTTTGCCTATCATTCCTGTTCCTAGGCCTGCCTGTTCAATGCTTCACTTGGCACAGAACACAATCTGTCAACATCCTCTGAGTCTCGACGCTACAGTGTTTCTCAGTCAGCATACCTCTGCCCCTCGTACCCTGAAGCCCAAGTATGAGCATATAACCGAACAATGAAGAAACACAGTAGTGCTCCTATGAACTGAGAGGAAAGCTTGCCTTTTCTATGGAACGTCAGCCTTAGCTGCACTGCGCTGACAAGCACTTTACCCTATTCCAGATTATGAGAACACAGAACAATGTAATGATAAAGACAGTGCTTTTAGTATAGTCTTCCTTCCTGGGATTAAGAGAGTTCAATTGAATTGATGGGGCAAACTGATATTCCACTCAAACACATTCATTGGTCTACTCCGAGCATGAGCTTTGCAGCTGCCTCAGTTCACAGTGTCCATCGTCACGCGGATGAAAACCCATGTCTTTCAGTGAGTTTAATTTGGCTTTCATTCCTTTCACAGGAGCCTGCAAGTTCCCCATTTCACTAGGCCAGAACAATGTCCGTCAACATCCTCCTTATTGAAAGTGTGTGGATGCAACTGGTTTTACCAGTCATCTCACCTCTGCCCACAGTATCTGGAAGCCCCAGTATGAGCGTACAGCTGAAGAATCAAACTACACAGGGTTGCTTGTTTGAACACAGGTTAAAGCTCTCGTTTTCAATTTAATGTCAGTACTAGTGGCACTGCTTTGACGAGTACTTTACCCCATTCAGGATTACGAGAGCTCAGGACAACATAATGATAATGACAATGATTTACTACTGTCTTCATTCCTGGAATTATGAAAGTCCAATTTGAATTGATGGGGCAAACTGACATTCCATTCAAACATGTTCTTCATTATGACTGGTGAAACCAGTTGCGTCTACACACTTTGTCTGGAGGATGTCACCGGATTGTATTCTGGCCTAGTGCAGCGGGGAACTAGCAAAACCCTGTGAAAGAAACGAGAGCCAAATCAAACTCACTGAAAGAGATGGGTTTTCATCAGCGTTAAGATGTGCGCTGTGAACTGAGGCTGCTACAAAGCTCTTACTCAGAGTAGTCCCATGTAGAACATGTTTTCACAAGAACCTGCCAGATCCACACTTCACTGGGCCAGAAAACAATCCGTCAACATCCTCCTTACTGAAAGTGTGTGGACACAACTGGTTTCACCAGACATCATACCTCTGCCCAACCATACCCAGAAGTCCCAGCACGAGCGTACAACTGAACAATCATCCACTTGCACTTCAGAACCATAAATGCCTTACAGTCAGTTCCAAGCAGCCTTGCATACTCGCGTATTGGCTTGCCCCACACTCAGACATTCCTGCTTCTTGAAAGCTTTGTGTGAAAGCAGATACTGCAAAGATTTTGCGCAAGACCTTTGAGTGGAGGATCAGAATAAGCATCTGTGAAGCACAGGGGCACCCTCACCTCCTGCTCTCCCATAGTAGAGCAGGGTGAGGGTGGCGCAGTTCCTCTCTCAGGCACAACTGGGGGCGGTGCTGGTCAACCGGTTCCCAGCTGTCACGAGAGGGGGGCGGGGAAGAAGGGCAGGGCTTGTCGGGGTGCAACGCAGCCTCCCTCTTCCCCCTTTCTTCGGAGAAAAAGCCGCTGCCTCACAAACTTTGGCTAGGGAAGAATGCACGCTCTTGGGAGTTGCTGTTCTTCAGTCTTCCACCAGGAAGAATGAATCTGATCCACCCTCAGACCTGACAAGCGATGTCGATTGGACGGCCTTCCTTCTGTGCTCTTGCTTCAGGGACTCCAGAGCATGTGCAGAGGAGGGGTCCAATTGCTCCCCCACCTCTCCTGCTTATTGGAAGCTGCTCCAGTGAGTGCCGGGTTGGGGAGGGGACAACAGCTTTCTCCCATGCACGAGGGAAAAGTGGTGGTGGCATTGATTGGCCCCTCCGACTCGGTTCCTCATCTCAGGACGCCACTCATCTTATCTTCTAGGCCAGGGGGTGGCCTTTGGGGGCGGGGGCCGGCACAGCTTTGCACAGAGGGCTGGAGGAAGGCTCAGCCTTCACAGTCCCAGCTCTGCAATCTGAGTATTCCTGGAGCTCTAAAGAATCCTATGACAATGCTGGAAGGTCACAGGAGCATGCCCTGAACCATGTGTGTATGAGCAGCCACATGCACTCAAGACGAGGCAATGCTACTCCCCTCCCAGAGCCTTGGCTTACAAACCACTCCCGGCACTTTCAGAACACTTGCACTGGTGTAGGCAGACTTGGCAACACAAGCACAGAATTGCTGAGGCGCACACAGATTCCAACTCTGTCCTTGTCTCTCATGCAGGGTTCACACGCTTCCAGAGGGGCATTTCCTGCATGGGAGGAGTATTTCCTGCATAATGTTTCCTTGATGCACATTTCCCAGATATTTGTTCCCATGCATGATCTTACCAGATGCAAGAGGTCATGTGTCACAGATGCATGGCCACCACTTTCTGTGTATACTTTTGGGAAGCTACTAAAGCACGTAAATCAATAAAAGCAGTTAGCTAAACAAATGGACTACCTGGGATCATCTAATAACCACTGGGGGTCAAATAAATCTTGCTTATTTCAAAGACACAGCTCTAACATCTCATGTAATTCATACATGCACAGAGATAAGAGGGCTAGGCTTTTCAACAGTAAAGCAAACTGCATACATGAGTTGTCAGTTGCTGAGGAAGCAGAATAAAATCTAGAGTAAAAAACTTCTAGCCATGTAAAGCTGTCTGTGGAGTTAAGTCTTTGAAATGAAAGAAGGAAAGAAGGAATCCTGACTGAGACTGGCACCAAGGATAGCGTAGGCTCTTTGTTGTTTCGCAGTGTTCTTGCTTGCTTTCTTGGGAGAAAGAACAGGGTGGCAGTGGCAGACAGAACGAAAGGAGAATTTTCTTGAAAATACACTAGTTCTGGTAGTCTTCCCTAGAAGACTCAGTTTCTGAACTAGGGTGCACCAATGCCAGGAAGGGGTGCAGTTGAGACAAACTGCTTCTTGATCAGAATTCGAAGGTACATATGCAATAGTGTACACTGTTACAACCTACATGAAGCATGATGAACAGCATTCCCATTCTACATTAACTCAAGCTTGTTCTGAGCTGCTCTCAGCCAAAGTGCTCACAGAAACCCTTTACCCCATTTTGTTTGAAAAATACTCAATTTTATCTACAATATAGTGGGAATGGGTTAGGGAATCATTCGCTCTAGGCGTCATCGTAACTGAATCCTACACTTTGAAATGAGTTTCACTTTCACTCTGACAACACTGAGCAGTATTGCTCATGGAGCCCCGTCATCGGATTGCCAGTCCTGCAGCACTCACTGTTAATGAGTCTACTCTGAGTAAGACCTTCACAGCACCAATAATTCGGAGTGCTCATCCCAGTGTGGTAGAAGAGAGTTTCCCATTGACTTCATTCCTGGCATTTAGGGGTTCTGATTTGAATTTATGGGAAATCAGAGGCTTTCCAGTCAAACTCAATGGTAATGGGTCTAATTTGAGTAAGCTTGACAAAGACAGGCAATCTGACTTTCTGACAAGCTCCAGATGCCAGGAATGAACCCAACATGAAAGTCATTTGAAGCAATCTCTTTTCTACAACACTGAGAAACACAGAATTGTGGTTGCTACTCTTACTCAGCGTAGATCCATTACCACTGAGAAAGCCTCCATTTTCCCATAAATTCAAATCAGCACCCCTACACAAAATATAGAATGTAGAAAGTAGAATGGAATTGAATCGAATCCAATTGAAAATAGAAGCTTCGAACGACTTTCAAACTGGAGTCTTTCCTGGCATTAAGGGATACTCTTTTGAATTCATGGAAACACAGACACATACAGCGAACACAATTCAGAGTGTTCATCTCAGTTTTGTAGAAAAGAGATTGCTTGAAATGACTTTCATAAATGTGCATGAGAGAAAGAACAGCTAATTTGTTTTAGAAGACAAAGGAAGAATACTCATAAACTTAACTACAGTCTGGATCAGGCTATAAAGCTTAACATCAAAGGAGGAGATATTAATTGAACTCAGAAATAAATCTGTTTTGTTTTGTTTTTTAATTCTGGGAGATCTGGATGGAGGAGATGAAATTTAAAGAGTGATAACACATGCATAAACATTCTCAAAAAGGTATCCCCAAAGACTAAATAAGTCCTGGGATTTGATGTTGTTATATGCCATCAAGTCATCTTTGACTTATGGCGACCCTATGGATGAATGAATGTCCTTCAAAATGGCCTGTTCCTCAGAGGCCCTGCTCAGCTCTTGTAAATTCCGAGCTGTGGCTTTCAATGAGAAGTCTGGGGTAGGAACAATAAAATAGGAACTGACTTAAGACTGAAAGGCAATGATAGAAGCATGTTGCTCCATGCTCTCACTTTCTGCCACACTATCCAGTTTTGTCCATTCTATTTGGATTATTCAGGGAGATGCTGATTGTACTCGATAACTCTCTGATCCTCCACTTTGTTCTTCTATGAATATGTCAATTGTTCACTCTCCTTCCTGTTGCCTTCCCTCTTGATGTCTCTATTCACCTCCTCTCTTCCATTTTGCTGGCCCAAATGGAACATTTGCCCAGGAATGCATTTGCCCAGGAAATCAGGAATTGTATGTGTTCTTTTCAACAGACATTTTTATTAAAAGATGATGAAAGGGCTGCCCCTCTTCACACACAAAGTCCTGAAGTCTTATGAAATTTGTGTTATCAACTTCTGTAGCTCAGTCTTTTGCAATTCTTACCTTTTAACATGATGAATAGTCATATCACCTTCCCATTCATTTGCAGTTTACAGTTAATTTTAAAACAGTTTTGTCATTCGTTGATTGGCCACATTTCCCTCTTGGCAAAATTTCTAAATATAGCCCTAACTCTATACCAACTTGACACTATTAAGAGATCCTGGACTTCAACTTTGAGATCAGATCATGAGATCCATTTTATTTTTGTAATGATGGAAGCCTTTACCATTTGGCGGGTCAAAACAGCTCATAGTGCTGCAACCACCTGGGAATTTACCAGTGAGATTCCTGCACAGCTCCAGCCTTTGAGACCACAGTAAGACTTCACTAACTAGGTTGAATGATCCCAGCTGCATTTCTGTGTGAAAGCTACACAGACCTGTGGTCAGATCCAGGAAATCTTCCGAGTTTTCAGATGAAGACAAAAAAGGAGACTGAGAGATGCCCAGTCATCTCCACCAACCTATGTCAACTTGCCCTTGGGCTTATATCTTCTTGGATCTTTTTCTGTGGAAAGATGCTTGCTTGAGTAAGGCGGAACATGTTGTTATGTAGCATCAAATCATCTCTGATATATGACTCCCCTATGAATGGGTGCCCTTCAAATTGTCCTCTTTCATAGCATTGCTCAGCTCTTGTGAATTCAGAGCTGTGGCTTCCTCGATGGAGTCAATCCTTCTCATATTTGGTCTTCCTCTTCCTTTGATTTTCCTTAGCATGGGTGTCTTCTCCAATGACTCTTGCCTTTTCATGATGTTCTCAAAGTACAACAGCCTCAGTTTTGTCATTTTTGCTTCCATGGAAAGTTCTGGCTTTATTTAATCTTGGGCTCACTTGTTCATCTTTCCGCTGTTATTTAAAGAGCTCTGCTTCCAGTACCATGTTTCAATTCCAATGTTTCAATTTTCACACCCATACATAGCAATGAGGGCTTTATTTGCCAATGAAATGTCCTTGTATTTGATTATCTTTTCTAGTTCCTTCATTGCTGCCCTTCCAAGTCTTGGTCTTCTATTTTCTTGGCTGTGGTATCCATTTGAATTGACGACTGAGCCAAGGTATGCAAAATATTTCAAAATTTTAATTTCTTAATTGTTGACAGTAAAGTTTTGTAAAGTCTTCTATAGTCATGATTTTTGTTTTCTTAATATTCAGCTGCAGTCCCACTTTTGCACTTTCTTCTTTCACTTTCATCAGAATTCATTTCAATTCATTACTGCTTTCTGCCAGTAATACAGCATCACCTGCTTAGGCATTTCTTCATCATTTTGCCCAAGGTATTGCTCCAATGCTTCTCTTTGATCCCTGCATGATTTTTCCCTTTCCCTTACCTATATAAATTTCATATTTATCTCAAGAATTGTTTCTGATTCCTTCCAGATCAGTACCTTCTGCAAGCTTGCTTGCTACCATGTTAAACTTGGCAGCTTGGCATAAAGCATATTGACTTGAACTCTTGTTTCTGCACCCCCAACTGTGTCCTTAATGGTCTGAGAATTCCCTGGCTCAGACCAAAATGGGCATAAAGAAGTGGTGGTAGTCTACCGAAGTAATTAAGTCTTCCTGTCTACACTGCAGGGAGTTTAGGCAACACTTTTTCTCCCATTACTATTCCCATTATCCCCAGCTAGCACAGACAAAGATAAGGAAA
Source organism: Varanus komodoensis (assembly GCF_004798865.1). Lineage (NCBI taxonomy): Eukaryota > Metazoa > Chordata > Lepidosauria > Squamata > Varanidae > Varanus > Varanus komodoensis. The sequence continues at coordinate 7,478 of NW_025335359.1, forward strand.
ACAGGACCAGCGCATAAAACATCTGGAATGCATCATGCTGGAGCAAGCTTTCTTACCTTGCTCATATCCACAAGTGTTAAGATTAAAAGGCATCATCCCCGTCTGCACTCACCTACCAGTTTTTGATTCAAAGAAACCTGAACAATGGTTGCTCAACTGGTAGCTTCCCCAAATGGTGGCTTCCAAATTTTGCAGACTATACCTCCACCCTCAATAATCACTGGCCGTGGTGCCTGCTGATGTGAAGATTGATACAGATACTGTACTGAGATACTGATTAGAGTATCTGAAACCTAATTAGCAAACTCTCCCATGCTTCATCAGAAGGAAAAGTCATCTTTAATCTTTTTAAAATCATGCCCTGTTAAACAGGAACAAGATGAACATAGAAATGACATAATCTCAATTATTAAAATGATCTGCCAACAATTAATCACTTACATATTAAACAGATTATCAGTTAACCCTAAAGTTTGCACTCTTATACATATTTAAAAAAATATCCCTGGAACAAGAAAAATGGGTATTTTTAAAGCTGTTTGCTTAAAGTTCATCAAATGCTTGTAACTTTTGAATAATAGCATAACTGTTCAATTTTTAAAAATAATAAATATGACAAAATGGATTATGGTAAACATATTTATATTCTGCTGAAAGTTACTTGGGGGGGTGTGTATTGTTTCTTTCCTGCCTTTCTTTCATCATGGAAGACATGGTGTTCCAAGCCAGTTCCCCATCAAAGCTCTGACCAGACCCAGTCCAGACTTGCTCCTTCAAGGCTATGGCCCTTGGACCTGTTTGCTCCATTAGGTAGAGGGACTGTAAGCTTTGTCATAGCCCAATTAATGATGGAGGAGACAATGGACTGGAGCAGGCGGTTAACTCCAGCTAAAAGTAGTCTCTGAATTGTACTGTCCCATCCACCCGCCAAAGAAAGGTCTGCAACTAATCCTGCCGTGTCTGCCAGAGGGTCTCAAAGGTTATTAGGAGGGATCATAAGAGAGATTTTAGATTTGACAATGCCGGGAAGGCTGTGAAGCCAGTGCTTCCCTGTGTGCTGGCCTCTCCACTCCCATAATGCCTGAGAAGCTTGTACATTCGTGTTTAAAAAGACTGCTGCAAAGATGCCACAGGCTCTCAGTGCACTCTCCGCCAAAGACTAATGACCATGTCAGTGCTCACTTGGCATCCTGCCGCAAAAGACTGGTGCAGGGGGAGGTACAACGCAAATATTTTCAGGGAGTCTTTTGAGGCAAAAGGAAATTTGATTGTACATGCACTGTTCAACTCTCAAGGATTTTAAAAGAACTACTGGAGGGTCTATGTTGAGACATTGGGAATTAGGATCAAGTTCCTGTAGCTATGCTGGTCCAGGAAAAAAGAAAGCATTGTCCCATTTGCTGGACAAAAAGGACTGTTTGTTGAGTCTCCTTCATGGCAGGTGTGGAATCTGACACAACTGGAGGTAGAGCAGGAGCAAGGCTGCTGGTGGATACTGTGCTTCAGCCATGTGTGCCAATCTGACAATACAGGATTAAGGAGACAGTCATGGCAGCCAGCTAGAGAATAAAGAAAACAATTGAAACAAGATTTTACCTACAATCTTCCTGAGAGCCACTGAAATGAAGATGGTGCAAGCCTTCTGGCTATCTTTCAGGCTCCATGGTCAGGCCATGGGCAGTCAGAGATGAGACAAGACAAGAGCAAAAGAGGCACCAAGACCATAGAAACAGAGAAACAGAGTGAGCCTCCTGGGCTATCTAGTCTGACTCCCAGCTCCAGTCAGCTCCACTCATGGCATGCCTACCATGTGCATGTCCAGCCTATCCTTGAACTCCCTCACTGATGGGGCTTCAACCACCTCACCTTCCTGTCAGGAAGTACTTTCTGGCATCCAAATGGAACCTTGGTTCCCTGAGTTTTGCTCCGCTGGAATGTGTCCTGCCCCTCTCTGCAGGCAAAAATGGATCTCTACCCACCTCTGCGTGACACCCCTCACATAGGTATATGTTGCCAACAGATCCCCTCTGAGTCTCCTCTTCTCCAGGCTGAAAAGACCCAGTTCCCTCAGTTTCACCTCATATGGCTTTCCCTGCAATCCAGCCGCCATCCTTGTGGCCCTACGCTACACTGATTCTAACCTGGCTACATCCTTCCTGTAATGTGGAGCCCAGAACTGAACACAATGCTCCAGCTGCAAGCACACCAGTTGTATAGAGTGGTAGCAATAGCTCTCTCAATCTAGAAGCCACACTTCTGGCTATGCAACCAAGGGTGGCATTCGCCCTCTTGACCACATCACACTGCTGACTCATGTTTAGCCTGCAGTCAGCCAGCACCTCAAGATCCCTTTCACAAGTGCTGCTCTCCAAGTAGATCTTCAAATAGTTAAAAAGGTCAAATATCTGGGAATTTTTCTCACAGCCAGATGCGCTACATTGAAAGAAGACAACTATGTTAAACTATTTAAGAAGAATAAGAATGATGTAGAAAAATGGGCTAATTTGCAGTTATCACTGTTGGGAAGAATAGTAATAGTTAAAATGAATATATTACCTAAGCTTTTGTTCTTATTCCAACCAATTCATATACAGATTGATAAAAAGTCCTTTGATGATTTAAATACACAAGTTTTGAGATTTATATGGCAAAAGAAGAAATCAAGGATTAAGTTAAATATGCTCCAGGAGGCCAAAGGGAATGGGGGCCTTGGCCTTCCTGATTGGTTGTTGTATTATCAAGCCTGTGTTTTAATGTGGCTAAAAGAATGGATAACTTTAAGAAACAAAAGAATTTTGTATCTTGAAGGACACGATTTACAACTGGGATGGCATGCTTTTATGTGGTATGAAAAATGTAAAACACATGGTTACTTCCTAAACCATTATATTAGAAATTCACTGATGCTGGTCTGGGAAAAACTAAAGACAACGCTCTATACTAAGTTGATCAGATGGCTTTCTCCTATGGAAGCTCTTGTATATCCAAATGCATTGGACTTTAATATGATTGTGAGATATGATGATATTTTAGATGATGATGGAAAATTGAAACCAAATCAAGAACTACAGGAAGAGGGCATTGATCTTTCTTGGTGGCATAAGGTACAAATACAATCGAGATATACTAAAGATTATAGAATGTATGGTTTCCATAAGGAACAAACAACATTTGATCAAATAATTTTAAAATCAGATGAAAAAATGATCAAAAGATTGTATAATTTTCTTTTGGACATGAAAATGGAAGACAAACAAGTTAAGGAAACTATGATAACATGGGCACAAAATTTTGGATATAATATTGAGTTACAGAAATGGCAAAAGCAGCAGGAAAGAAATATTAAGATAACTTTAGCAACCTCATATAAAGAAAACCTCTATAAAATGTTTTATAGATGGCATTTATCGCTGAATAGATTAACAAAATTGTTCCCAAATATGTCAAATAGATGTTGGACATGTAAACAAAAACCTGGTACCTTCTATCATATGTGGTGGACAATATTAAGGCAAAAAAAATATACTGGGTTAAAAAAATACTGCTACTCCTGCCTCCGTGCACTGCTGGCACCACCTTTCCAGCCCGTGCCCAGCACCAGCAGCTTTCAGCTGGTCCCGTGGTGTAAAAGTTTGAGGACCCCTGGTCTAGAGTCTTTTCCAGGATCTAAAGTAGCCTGCCCCAACCAGCTGCTCTCCCACGAGGTTGCATATGATGGGAGTTGCCACCCAGTACATCTGGAGGGCACCAGATTGAGGAAAATTGCTCTAAGCTGCTGTCTTTGGTGCCAGTAAAAAGTCCAGCTCAGCTACACATAGGGTTGCTGCAGGAAATAACATCTGGGAAACAAAACTGTCTCTGAGGTGGGGATGGGAATATAAGCGCATGCATAAAATCTAGTGTATGCTTACCTCAAGCACCCCAATGGCAAGAGCCACTCCTGCAACAATTTTCCCGTTGTTGCTCAGGAAGACTTCAAATTCATGCAAGCAGCCCTGGAAGACACATGATATGTCAGGAATCTCCTCCCCTCTCCCTGCTCAGTATTTCCATGTTAATGTGAAGTATCTTGAGATTTATAATACAATGTGATGCAATTACAATAGCAGCTTTTGTGTTACCCTGCCACTGAAAGAAACTCCATGGATTTCTTATTAAAGGCCCTTTCATAATAGAATAAATGGCAATAACAGGAAAATGCAGGGTCCTTCTAAAATATGAACATTGAATTACTGCTGCTATTGTAATTATTATTCTCTTAAAATGAATTTTTATTTACAAATGCTACTTATCCCTAAAGTCATCAATGTCAAGGCTCTGGAACATAAAGTCCTACTTACCAAGTGTGAAGCTGACTTTATAAAGCTTGTGCATTTTTCAGGTTGATTAATAAATGCTAACCTTTGACCCAAACTTCACTGTACTGTTTTCCTGCCTTCCTTATCCCTCCTCGTTTCCCTGCAAAGGAAGTACTCAGGTATACATGTAACAAATGCCTGTACCCCCCTCATTGTACAAAAGATGCTATCTGAAACCTGCCAAGTCATAAAAATCTCTGGAATTTAATACTGCTGTGTGCATGCACGCACACACAGTTAGTTTACGCTTTAATCATCTATACTACCTTAATCGCCAAATGTCCATTTCAGAAGCATGAAGGGTGCAATACTATGCCTGTTTAGACAGACAAAACTCCAAAACTCACAATGCTGGGCATTGTAGGTTTGGTTTTTTTTTTAAACATGCACAAGGGCACTCCCTAATTAGCTTTCCCCACTCGTGAATGAGTCCAGACTCAGCTGGATTTAAACTTAGATCGCTCTGAACTCATAGTCAAATGTTCCTTGCTGTCCTCTGCAAATACAATGCCTCTGTTCCCATCTATTTAGAGATGAGACCAGCATATTCTTTTTACTTAACATTTCCATATTAGACATGCCTGACTTAGAAAATGTAGAATTGAAAAGAAAAAATATGCCACAAAAGTTTATGAGGCTGTATTCACTTTTAAACTGCTTGTTTAGGTAATCAAAGTCTCAAGTTTTCACAAGACACTCCAGGATGTTGTGATCTCACAAGTTACCTGCTTGCTGTGGTCAACTGCAAATTCTTGGCATTCTCTGCTGGCTAGGCAGCAAAAGGAGGGATATTTCCCATAAGTTTGATAGAAGTAGGAAGTGTTGAAATCACCATAGTTGTTGAATCCACAGCAATTCAGCTAGAACAGAAAGACCCACCTAATTTATAACAGCCATTTTATACATATAGAATTAAGAAGCTGCTAGAGCAGGCACTGAATATGAAGAGAATGAAGATGTTTTATATATATTAAAAGAAATAAGATATTCATAAGAAAGCGTGTGTGTAACGGTTAGGTGAAGTACCCCCCCCCATGACGCTGAGGAGAATTCGCCCCTCTTAGCAGCCGCTAAGGCCCAAATTGCCCAAGTTTGCTCCCTAAGGAGCCAAACCACACTGTATTAGCACGCAATGGCCCAAGATTTGGGGGAAAAGAATCTTTACAACACAAACATACACACAAAGGGAAACTACAGATAACTTCGGCTACTCAAGAGTAGGGAAAGGGGAAAAAGGGATAAGGCAAACAATGCAGCTTCCAGCGGTTCACCCTCCTTGAGGTCTTTTGACCGTCCCAGACTCTAAAACAAAGACTGACTAAGCTAAAAACTTAACAAACTGCTCCGCTGCACCAACTGGCCTCCTCAGAGTCACCGTTGGATTGTCTCCTCAGCAACTAGCAGTTGGGCGCCACCTTCTTTTCTCTCCACTGCAAAACCCTTTGATCCCCGACAAACTCCCAACCTTTTCGCCCCGGACCCCGACTCCCGTGCCAGACCTGCAAAGGCATTCATTTTTATGGTTTTTTATCTTCCTTCCTGCCTCCTGGCATCCATCCCGGGGAGAGTATCTGATTCGGTAAATTATCGAAGCTTCACTCCTGTTCCAACCCCTGCATAACCTTGGCGCCAAAGCGTCATAATTGAGGCTGTGTGTGTGTGTGTGTGTGTGTGTGTGTGTGTGTGTGAGGGAGGGAGGGAGGGAGGGAGGGAGGATACCAAGGGATATTATAGAAGTATAGCATATAATTTCAACATCTCTTCACAAGAAAGCAAAACTTTCTGACTCCTCTAGCCACAGCTAAATCAATCAGTTCTCACTTAAGATTCAGCAACAGATTACTCCAATTTATCAAAACAATTGTAAATAATGTTTTAATGTTAGCATGAAATACAAGTCTGAAATGATATTTTTTTACATATTCTGTTTTCTTCAATATTAAATTACTCATAAAAAGCTTTCAATTTTTTATTAAATTCTTTGGCAAATCTTCTATTTATATAATTAGCTAATTTTGCCATTGTTCATATTCAGCTAGCTTATTTTTCCAGTCTTCAGTAGTTGGACAATCTTCTGTTTTCCACTTTGATGGAATTATAAGTCTTGCTATCATATATTTAAAGAACTCTAGCATACTCTTTGGAAGAGTCTCTGGTATAATACTAAATAACATATTCTTAGCATTCATAGGAAAATTAATTTTGAGAACATTCTGCATTTCCACATGTATTCGTATCCATTTTCTGTATATCTTTTGGAATAATATGCCACACATTTTCTCTTAATGCTTGACTGGCAGTAAATTTTATATCCCTCATCCATAGGGCTTCCCATGGATGGGGCAGCATTTCTTCTTCAAGGTTCTGCATCCTTCTAATCATACATGTTTTAACTTGTTGAATTTCAGTGTCAGACTGGAGCAGTTGTTTGCAGAGTCATCCTAGTAGATGATCTTTTTTGATGTTTGAGTGTTTTTAAAAATTCTGTCAGGTCTCTTATTGTACCTTTTCAATTTTGAAACCAGTGGATAATAAAGAGGTCAGTCTGTATTATTTCCTTCATCTTGTAATTCTTGCCAGAGCTTGAATAGTCCTTGTTAATCATGTCTCCATATATAGGATCATTAATAAAAATACCAATTTATTATTAAACCAACTCTGAGTATGTGCCTGCTTGGTGTCAACACTTTTTTGATATATTGTTAGCCCATAAATTATTACACCTTCCATCTTTAAGGTCTGCTATTTCTAATTTGACTAGTCATTCATTCAAATTAAAAATCCAGTCTGTGATCCAAACCAAGCTGGCTGAATAAAGCTTGGGATTTGATATTGCAAGACCTCCTCTCTCTTTTTAATCTCGTAGAAGTTGAAATCTTATCCTGTTTTTTTTTCTGGTTTCAAACAATTGCCTCTGCCAGTCTTGAAGAGTTTTTCCAGTATAGAAATTGGTAACATCTGGAATAAGAAATTCAACTTAGGTAAAACATTCATTTTTATAATGGAAATTCTTCCCAACCATGATACTTTTAACTTGCAAGTTCTTTTGAATCTTTGTCCAAGTTATTTTGTAATATTTGAAATAAAAATATTTAAAATATTTGAAATAAAGTGTCATTCTGTCCAGTCATGTTTATTCCTAAATACTTGACCAGATGGGAAGTATTAAAAAATGTTTTCCTCCTCTTGTTTCATTACAAATGTTAATATAATTTTTGATTTCTTATTAATTTTGTAACAAGAATAAAATCCAAATTTTTCCAGCTGTAGCATATCCATAACTGAAGACATTTTTAGGAAGCTTACACATTTTGCTTTGCTTTATTGGGATCTAAAATCCATTCATACCACCAAAAAAGTATTTTTCCTTCCTGGAATTCTAACATTATTGAAAAATGTTCATAAAATTTCTCTTTAGCATCATTTGGGGCATATATTGTTGCCAATGTACTCATCTTCTCATTCAAGGATCTTTATCTTAAGAATGATGAATTTTCCTTCTGGGTCCTTCAATTCTTCTGTAACATTCAGGCTTTGATTATTAATGTAAATCACAAGCCCTTTCCTTTGGAGTAAGTTGAAGCTTCATAAGTTTAACCCTATTTCTTACAATATAAGATATGGGCATCTTTTTTTTTTCTTTATGTGAACTTCTTGAATATCTGTTACATATGTCTTTTGTTTTTTAAAAAAGTTAAAAACTTTAGTTTATTCAGAAGGAGAATTCATGCCATTAATGTTTACAGATAGAGTTTTCATGTTGTCTTTTTCTTCTAAAACTGTCACCTGGTCTAATTTCATCTCTTCTTTGTCTGCACTCATCTTAGTTGGATTTTCAGATTTTTCAGGTCTGTCGTTGGACATTTTTTCACTAGCTGTTGAGCTTGTTCTGTGGTTGCAATAACTCTTCTTCCTGTTATCAATGCCACTTCTAGAGTGAAGGGAATTTTCCAGCAATACCTTTTCTTCTTTCTTTGCAAAATTTATCTTAGAAAAGCCAAGTCTTTCCTTTTTTCAGGAGATCTGGTGAAAAATCTGGAAAGATCTGAACTTCCTTCCTATAGACACAATTCACCAAAATACTCTAGTGGCACATGCTTACCTGTTAACTTTCTTTGGTTGGAATACATATAAAATTCTTTCTACCTAATTTTGGGTGGGGTGGGGTGGGGTGGGGGGTACTTGATTGCATCTGCAGAGCCAGCAATCTTCCATTCCTCCATTTTTAAAATTTCAGATCATCGGTCTGATTTCTGTGCATGTGCAGTTCCTTGTACTTTTCAGTCTCCTTGCTTCTTGCATTTTACTGATATGCACTAGTGTGAGAGAGCATTAATAAAAGTGCAGTGCAAGAAGGAATCTTGATGATGTAGGAGTGTAGTTAAATCAGAGCATAAAATAGATC
>NW_025335359.1:16340-33322 GCF_004798865.1 Varanus komodoensis
GATCTATTTAGTGTGCATATGTGCCAAGGCATTTCAGAAACCAGTAAGAAAAAAGATTGTTCAGATTGAAAACTACAGCACATTGTTGATCAGCCATTTCCAAAAATGAATTTAGACTTTCTCTAAATTCATCTGGAAGGCATGTGGGGTGCAATGTGGGACCATACAGGGATTGAAGGGTCTCCTGCAAGTGAAGGCAATACAAATCCTGGAAGTGTCCATCAACTGCATATCACTCAGATAACTATCAGCAGATCCCCATTTGCCTTTTGCCTGCCCCAGCAATAAGCAGCACAACTCTTTATCTACTTAAACTAGGAGTTAAGTTACTCCAGCAGTCTGAATAGGGGCAGGCAACAGGGTTCCTATGGGCAGCAATGCTCCCCTTCCTTGGTGCCCACCAAGGTGTCCTAACACTTCCCTTTTTAATTTTTTAATCAACACATCTTCCTGAAAGCTGGGCTTTCTCATCCAAGTGAATTATGTATGCACAGTTTACTTTTGCTTATTTCTGGAAACAGTGAGTCCAAAGAAGACTTGTGTGCCTCTGCATGGTGCCCAATCTTTTGGATAGCCTTTTGTGACTAGCTGCACCTCCCACAGTGGCCATTTTGTCATGGCGTCTGCAATAGTTTCTCAGGTTGCCATAGTCCCAAAAGGCTTGCCTGTCCCAAGTCTAAGCTGACTGCTGAAGTAAGAGGGAGACAAAAGGAGTGACAGCCCCTCCACAAGCATGTCATGCAAAGCTCAGAAGTGCCTTGGGTACCAGTCAGAGCATAACTTACAGCACCTTAAAAATTCAGTCACCTCTTTCATTGTAGCGTCCCAAATGGCTGTGATGTCCTCTTGTCTCCCATAGTCCACTTTTAAGGAGTTTGTGGCCCAGTTTTTCAAGTAGTCAACAAATATATCAGCCTGGATCCAAGAGAAAGAATGGGTAACTCAAAACTCCACAGGATTTTATGTCACCGGCCAACATTTATATCATAGTATTGTATACAATTATTATGTATCATATATCACACAGGTCCCAGCATTCCTCAGCAAAGACAGGCCTTTTTTTCTGCCTAAATATGTATTCGATTGTGCTTCCTGTCTGTCACCAGTGAAAACCTCTTCTCTGTTGCTGAATTTGTATGTGTTTATGTATCCTGCCTTTTTGCCAAATAAAAGTACTCAAGGCTAATCTTAGTAAGATACAAAATATATAAAAACAACAATATATCAATAATGATAGTGGTCATAGTAAAACCCACCCACTCAGAAGCCCCTTTAACAGAAACCCAGCCTAATTGTCAAAGGCTAGTCTGAGTGGAAATGCTGGGAGAAGGTTAATGAAGGGAGCTGGGAGTTCCTGAGCCTGGGAGCACCCACCAAGAAGGCTCTTTCTCACGTCCCCACCAGATGCACCTCTGATGGCGGTGCATCCAAGAGAGAGGCTCCCACGGAAGACCTTAAAATCTGCAGGCTCATACAGGAGCTTTCAAACAGCCTGTCCCAAGTCATATTGGGCTTTGCAGGTCACAGCCGGCACTTTGCATGAATTGTGCCTGTAAACAGACTAGTAGCCAGTGAGGGGAAGCAGTCCTGCTCCAGTCTCCCCATAACATTCTGGATCAGCTGAAGTTTCTAAGCACTCCTTAGGTTATCCCCATGCAGAAGGCATTAGAGTAGCAGTAATGTGATGCTACCCAGGCATGTATCTCCATGGGCAGTTGAGACCTTTGCAAGAAAGGGCACAGCTGGCACAGTAGTCTCAGCAGGGTAAATGCACTGCTGCTGCCCAAACCTGGCACTGCAAGTTAAGGATCAAACCCAAGAGGACACCCAAATTGCAAACCCAACTCTTCAGTGGAAAAGCCACCAAAGTCCTCCATGCACAATGTAGCCAGTGGCATGGGGAAGAAGCACCTGGAAGGCACTCTGGCTTGCCAAAGAGGTGTTCTTCAGTGTGGGCACTGGGTTGGGACTCCTCCTTGGCAAGCCAGGGTGAGGAAGGGGAGCAGTGGAGGAATCCTCTGCAGCACACAGCCCCCAACAGGGTGCTGCCACCCAGCTGCTTCTCACCCCCACTGCTGGCTCACTTGCACATGCAAGGGCCTTCACTCTGGCACAGGCAAAGGGGCAGCACAGGGGAATCTGCTCTGGCATGCAGTTTCCAACCAGGCACTACTGCCACCACTGCCTGGCTGTTTCTACCCTTGCTGCTCATTCAAGAGGGGAGGCATGGGGGGATCCATTGTGCCATGTAGCCCCAAATCTGGCACACCCCTGCCCAGTGGACTCATAGTGCTCCCTCTTGCATTGGAGCAATGGTGGGAGAAACTGAGCAGCACTGCTCTTCCCGTAGTGCTCCTGCCCCAAAGAAGCTCTTTACAGCAGGAGGCAGAAGGAGCAGGGACACATCTGACAGTTCCACCAAACAGGAGCTGTCCATGGCACTCTCTGGTCAGCAGCAGGCCTTCTTGCCATGTGGCTACACGGGTCCAGCCTCAGTACCATGACAAGATGTGCTTTCTGGTTTGCATGACATCACAAGCCATTCTGATATCAAGAAACCATAGAACAGACAATTATTCTGTTTGCGGTTTCCCCAAACATGTCACGCTAAAATAACTTGACGGGGTTCAGATGACAAGGTAGACTTAGAACAGTTTTTAAAAATCCACCATTGCATTTTGTATCCTGTGTGAAGCTCCTGGTTTGGGTTCCTAGTCAAAGTTCCTCTTGCTGCAAAATGTGGATTGCAGAAGCCCCCGTTTCCACATGCGGCGGTGACTTACCACAGAGCAGAAAGCCAGCACCACAGCAGCACCTGCTAATTCCACTGCGAAGAGAATCAGTGTGACTGCAAAGAACTGAAAACAAAGACAGGGAAGGTGTGTCTGCAACCAGCAACAGCCAGAGCTACAAAAGGGCTGCTGCTATTTTACAACAAAAACGATCATAAGCAACCCCAATTATGGGGATTAAAAGGCTTATAAAGGATAATACAGTGGTACCTTGGCTCACAAATGCCTCAGTTCATGACCAAATCAAGTCGTGAAGAAAAAAATCATAAAAATATTGACTTAGGTCGCAAACTCTGCATTGGGTGGCAGCCACGATCATGGCCATCTCCCCCCCCCCCCAGCGGAGAGATGGCCGCGATTGTGCTGGGGGTGGGGAGGAGATCCCCGAGATCACGCCCGTCTTTCCTGCAGGAGTGTAACTGCCCTTCTCCCGAGCGCGCCCGTGATCTCACCCGTCTCTCCCCCTCCAGCACGCAGGGATGACGTGTGTGAAGCGATGATGGGCACGATCCCGGTCGTGCTGAGGGGGCGGGGAGATAGCACTCTAGCTTGGGGTGTGGGGGGAAGATGACCACGATCTTTATTGTTCTTTGTCACTTTGCTTTACATTTTTCTGATTAAAAAAATAGTTACACAACAGATTAACCTTATTTACATTGAACCTTATGGGGAAATTTAACTTGGGTCACGACCAGTTTGAGTCACGACCAGAGTCCTGGAATGGATTAAGTTTGTGAGCCAAGGTACCACTGTATATGCATGGAGTTAACCCCTAAAACAGGAACACAAAGCACAACTCAACTGCAAGAAGTTAAATTAAAGTGAAATCAAATGCTTTTTTCATTTTTCTAATAGCCTAACCATAAAGGCACAAATATTACATCCATTAACACAATTTAAGGCTCTAGTAGTAAAGGACAACATGAAAATCAAAGGAATAACTCAATTCTATATGGCTCATTTCACATTTGCAACATGGAAATATGCAGGGGATTAAGCATATTAAGAGGGGGAATGATCTGAAAATGAAAGTCAAGCAAACAATTTGGGTAAAAATATGGTATCAGGGTCCAAAGAAAATTTTATGCACAAAATTGAAAAAGAACACCATCAAAATGGCATCTGGGTGGTCCTTAACATCACCAAAGTCATGCCACATATGCAGAGCTGCCTGTCTTACATACTGGTGGCACTGTAGTATGCCGGGAGCATTTCTTCCTATGCGATGGTAGAAACTGGCAAAATAACAGGTCTGCTATCAGAAAACCAGCAGTACTGGAACAGTAAGGTTTGAATGCCTTCAGGTCTGTGGGTTTGTTCTCATGAGGCCCTTCTTCTTCTGGAATAAATCAGGTTCTGCTGCAGCATCCATATTAGCCAATGTTTTTCCATTCCAGTCATGCTTGCTGTGTGGCTACCAGGGAATGGAGAGAGCAATACCATCCCCGAAGATACTTTGCTCAAATCCCCAGGTATTTCTTGGCAAACACCCTGCTTCCCAAGACAGGGGCATTAGATCTTTCAATCCACCACTCTAAGCTGGAGGAGCCTCTTAAACAGATGCACTAAGGAAGAAACACTGTTCAGGTGCTTTGACATATGTTGGAGTAGATCTGGGCTGGGGAATTTGTGGCCCTCCAAATGTCCTTAGACTCCAACTCCCATGAACCCTAGTCAGCATCACCAAGGTAGTCCAACCTCATTGTTGGGGAGCAGGTTCCTCTAGGCTGTGAGTGGCTCAAAGGTACTCAGAAAGTTGATGTCCAATTCTTGGGACATGGTCCAGAGTCAGAAAGTGCACAAGCCCTGTATAAACCCTGATACTAAGCAACTCCATGATGCCAGAGTCTGGCCTGGGGCAAGATATTTAGGGCACCTACCAGTAGAAGCAGGCATTTACTTTCCTTTATGGCCCCGCAGCATCCCGTGAAGCCCATGAGGATGAGAAAGGCACCAACTCCCATGCACAGATAGCCCGCATGGACCAGCTGCATCAACTGTGGAGTTACTGTTCCCAGGACCTTCACAAAGGAACTGCTATCTATCTTCACCCAGATGCCAACTCCGAGCAAAGCCAGGCCCCCCAGCTGGGTGGACAAAGGAAAGAAGAGGAGTCAGAAGTTTCTATTTCTCCATGAGAACCAAGTCTCAATTCTGCAGTGAAAGCCCTAGAATTCTTCTGACTTTTATCCAGAAGATGATAATCTTCCCCAGCCCTCATTAAGAAGAGGAGTTTGTCCTCATCAATAGTCCACTTCTGAGAATGGAACTCTTGTTTGTTTGTTTGTCTATTCAACAGAAATGGGGTATTTCTAAATCACCCCCTCCACCCAATGGACACTCAAGGTAATACCCAATTCAACATCAAACAGCAGTGATAAAGCAATAGAAAAAGCAATACATCACAGCATTCTTATTATGTGTTGTTTTACTGTACACCATTCAGAGAAGTTCACTTATGAAAGGGAAGGAAGTAAACAAAGCAGATGAAACAGGACTGGAGACCTCCTTTAAAACAAAACAGAAAACAATATTAAAATCCATTAAAAGCTCATTGGAACAAGACAGTCTTGCATTCACTGTGCATCTAGCAGTTGATAACTACATGTTATATTGAGAATGGAGCTACTTGTCTGCCAGTCAACCTGCATACAGGCCAGGGCAGGGGTCAGCAACCTGTGGCTCCGGAGCCACATGTGGCTCTTTCATCCCTCTGCTGAGGCTCCCTGTCGCTCAAAATATGCATCACAACCACCAGTGTGCGACACTGGCATGCGATTTATTGAGCTTTTTGACCCCCGGTAGGTCACCCATAGATAAATCCAAGAAAAGAAAAGTTTTAGAAGAAAAAACGTTTAATGGTATGTGGGCATTTGCTTTCACTGCTGATGAGATTAGTTTACCAGTATGCTTAATATGTGGTGAGAAATTGGTAAAAAACAAAAAGTCGAACGTTGCAAGACATTTCCAGAATAAACACACAACCTTTGCTGAAAAATATCCGGATGGAGATGAGAGAAAAAAAGCCATTTCGGAACTGATATGGAAGATTGATCTGACCAAAAATCATTTCAAGAAGTGGATTAAGTCTGCAAATTCAACTACATATGCTAATTTTGTGGCCGCTCAGGAAATAGGCATGGGAAGCTGTTCACAGATGGAGATTATATAAAAGAATCATTCATTGATTTCATAAATGCAACACACTATAGTTTTTTTTATACATAGCATAAAGGTAAAAAATGATATACGCAGTGTTATCTTCATTTTAGATGTCTCCCGGCTCCCGGTGTTTTCTGTGGGAAACGGCTCCAAATAGCTTTTTGAGTGTTTAAGGTTGCCGACCCCTGTGCTAGGGAAACTATAGGGCGCTTCCATTTCTAGTCCTTTGTTGCAAATATTCATGCTTGAGTTTCCCTGACAGTCAAACCATCTTTCTTGTCTTGCAGTCCAGTGTGTGTTGGTGAGGAGAGATCAATATGATAATACTTGAAGTGTGTGTGTGTGTGGGGGGGGGGGGAGAACTGAGGGTGTGGGATAAGAGGGAAGTGTAAACTACTTCTATGTTACCAGTGAACATTCACACATTGCAAGAGAGATGTGGGTTTTATTTTGCAATGTATAGCTCTGCCCCAAAAATCATGAAAGGTTTAATAAAAACATGTTCAGTTCAAGTATTTTCATCAAGTGAAGCCCACATCACCTTTAACCTTCTGCATCATCTTGGACCCTTTTGGGGCAGGGCAAGTTTACAAATTTGTTCTTTCATGCAAAGAATATCAAGAGCAACAAAAAGAGCTCCTATCACCATGTGAATAGGAAGAGGAAGGGGAGACAAGTAGTGGGACCACTAAATAAGGAGAAAGGAGATCCAGTGATTGATACAAGGGAACAGGCACAGATGCTAAATGACTATTTTGCCATAGCAGGACAGGGGAAATCCACATGGGAGATTAGTTGAGGCCAGGGACTTAGGGGCACACATTAGAGTCACCCCCCTAAAACTCGAGGGGCTCCTCAGGGCATTGGACATTACAAAGGTGCCAGGCCCTGACATGTTACACCCGAGAGTACTTCCAAGAGTTGGCAGGAGTTCTCTCACACCCACTGGCATCCATTTTTGAGGCCTCGTGAAGAACGGGTGAAGTTCCAGAGCACTGGAGCATGGCGTCAGTGGTCCCAATTTTCAAAAAGGGTAGTAGAAGGGACATGGGGAATTACAGACCAGTTATCCTTATGTCCATTGTAGGAAAATCAATGGAAAGGCTCAAAATAGCGAGAGATCTAGTGATGCTAGATAGGGAAGGGAGGCTGGCGGCCACACAACACAGTTTCTGCAAAAACAGGTCCTGCCAGACAAACCTTGTGGAATTCTCTGACAAGGTTTTGAGGTGGCTAGATGGAGGTGATGCAGTGGATGTGGTTTACCTGGATTTCAGCAAGGCCTTTGACAAAGTGCCCCATGATATCCTGGTTGAGAAACTGAGGAGTTTTGGGATAGACCAATGCACTGTCCAATGGATTAGGGCATGGTTGACTGACAGAAAGCAGAGGGTAACGATTAGTGGGAAATCATCTGGATAGTGGCCAGTGACAAGCAGGGTCCCCCAGGGCTCTGTTCTGGGGCTGATCCTGTTTAATCTTCTCACTGACACATGGAAGAAGGGGTGACCAGTCTGCTGATCATATTTGCAGACGATACTAAAACTGGGGCAGTGGCCCCAACTGAGGAGCAGATACTCCAGATCCAAAAGGATCTGGACAATCTATGGAAGTGGGCAGGAGACAGCAGGATGGCGTTCAATGTGGATGAGTGCAAGATCTTGCATTTGGGGCATAGGAATGTATGTCTTAAGTACAGATTAAGGGACAAGTGGCTGGAGAGCTGCACTTCTGAAAGGAACCTTGGGGTGCTGGTTGACTACAGGGTAAACATGAGTCAGCAGTGTGATGCAGTGGTCAAGAAGGCGAACACCACCCTTAGTTGCATAGCCAGAAGTGTGGCTTCTAGATTGAGAGAGGTATTACTACCACTCTGTACAACTCTGGTGTGCCTGCAACTGGAGTATTGTGTTCAATTTTGGGCCCCTCATTACAGGAAGGATATAGCCAGGTTAGAGTCAGTGCAGCGTAGGGCCACAAGGTTGGTGGCCAGTTTGCAGGGGATGCCATATGAGGCAAGACTGAGGGAACTGTGTCTCTTCAGCCTGGAGGAGACTCAGAGGGGCTCTGTTGGCGACATACAGGTATGTGAGGGGATGTCACATGGATGTGGGTAGAGACCTGTTCTCCCCTGCAGAGGAAGGCAGGACGTGCTGCAATGGAGCAAAGCTCAGGGAACCAAGGTTCCGTTTAGATTCCAGGAAGCACTTCCTGACAGTTAGGACCCCAAGGGTATGGAATGGGCTTCCACGGGAGGTGGTTGAGGCCCCATCGGTGAGGGTGTTCAAAGATAGGCCAGACATGCCCATGGGGGGCATGTTGTGAGCGGAGCTGGCTGGAGCCGGGGGTCAGACTAGATTGTTTCATGTATAGAACTGATGACACTGCAGGCTGTTAGTCTGAGAAGTCATGAAGGTCTGTATTACTGCATCCAGGTCAAAGGTAAGAACAGGAAGTATAAAGCAATGCAATATTACCATTGATAGTTAAAAGCACAGTATTTGCATAGAAACTCCATAATATCTCACCTTTTTAACATATAATTCAACAGTGTATAAACAATTAACCTAAAAACAGATCCCGAACAATCTTAAACACAACATACTGTGTTACTAATAGATAGACTTAATCTGTAGCCTATCTAGAAGTCTTGAAACTCGGCCGCTTCACAAGGCCACAGGGATTTTGCCTGGTGAAAACTGTTTAACTCCAGAAGGTGTTGATAACAAACTGTCCTTTTTCCTGACTGGTGTGTTTGGCACAAAAGAACTTAGTGGTATGTGCGGTTACATTATTTCATCCTCATTGTTTCCTTCAGATATGACAATAGTCTTATCTCTACATTGCTTACTTGGTCCAGCAGGACTAGGGGCATTGAACACCTCCGGAGAATCATGTGCAGGACTCTCATAAGCTTGTGAGGTGGGTTGTTCTGCCACTCGCAGATCCACTTGATTACGACGGTAGAGACTGCCATCCACATCCACAACATAAGAGTGAGGGACAACCCTCTGAACACAGGTACCCAGTCTCCAGCGACCAGTCCTGTCACCAGGAAGTGGCTTCACACAGATTGGCTCTCCATTGCTTAGTTCAGGTAAGTCTTTGGCAGACATATCATATGTCAGTTTGGAGATTTGTTTTCTCCGTCGCAGTTTCTCCAGAACACCTGTAACCGCACAAGGTTCAAACAGTTTGTTGGCCACAGGCAATGAAGTCTTCAGTCTCCTTGACATCAAACACTGTACAGGACTACTGTCCATGCCTTCGGTCAGGGTGATCCTCCAATGTAGAACGGCCTTCCACAGGTCAGTACCATCATACTTGGACTTCTTGAAAAGGTTCTTCACTATCTTTACAGCTGATTCTGCTTTGCCATTAGCTTGTGGGTGCCGCGGGGATGAAGTAACATACACAAATCCCCAATCTGTAGAGAACCTTCTGAATTGCTCACTTGCAAATTGGGGTCCATTATCCGAGATTACCCTATCTGGTAGGCCATAACGTGCAAATTGTACTTTACAATGCCTGATTGTAGTTTCAGCAGACAGGTCAGGAAGGAGCTCAATTTCCCACAAGTCAGAATAGTGATCAACAATTAGTAGAAAAGCTTGCCCCGTATAATTTAGTAAATCCATACTTACAATTTGCCAAGGCCGGGTGGGCAGCACATGTGACATCATGGGTTCTTTCTCTTGCTCAGCATGCAATGAGTATGCACAAGCACAACGACTAACAAAGTCTCTAATCTCATTCTGCATGTTGGTCCAGTAAAGGGTATCTCGTGCCTGCCTATAGCATGCTTCTCCTCCAATGTGACTGGCATGATTGAGTTTCAACATCTCCGATCTCAAAGATTTAGGAATGACGACTCTTGGCCCCTTATATAGAATGCCATGCTGTATACTGATTTTGTCTCTGAAAGTCCAGTATTCTCTCACAATTAATGGCACCTCTTCCTTTGAATCTGGCCATCCATTCAGAACAACAGATTTAAGTACCTGCAAACTCTCGTCAATTTCTGTGTGCTGTTTTATCTGAAGCAGTCGCTGGTCTATGATGTTTAAATAGTCTGAATTATTAATCTGTGACAGGACATCCAGGTCCTGTTGAACATTGCAAACTGTGTGTTGTGTACACTCAGATGTACCACCTGCTGCAGTAGCTCTGCTAAGAGCATCACTGATGTACATTTCAGGTCCAGGTTTATAAACCACATTGACACAATAGTTTTGTAACGTGAGCAACATGCTCTGTAAGAGCTTAGGTGCACACAAAAGCAGTTTCTTGAAAATAGATATCAGAGGCTTATGGTCAGTTTCTGCCATGATCTTGTCACGACCATAAAGGTAGTGGTGAAAGTCCTGGTAGGCAAACACAATACTCAGACATTCCTTTTCGAGTTGTGCATAGTTTTGCTCTGTAGAGGTCAGTGCCCTTGAAGCAAAAGTGATAGGCTGTCCAGCTTGCAACAGGCAACACCCAAGTCCACTTTTGCTTGTGTCACTTTGAATAGTTACTGGTTTTGTAACTTCATAGTATTTAAGGACAGGTGTATCCGTGACCAAACGTTTGATTTCCTGCACTGCATTATCATGCTTAGGAAGCCAATGCCAAACTGCATCCTTATCCAGAAGTCTTCTCAAAGGCTCACAAACCTCTGAGAGACATGGTAGGAACTTTGCCAAATAGGTAACAAATCCTATGAAGCACTGCAGAGATTTCACATTTTCTGGCTGTGGCATATCCAGTATGGCCCTGATTTTTTCTGGGTCAGCCTTCAAACCCTCCAATGAAAGGATATGACCATGAAAGTGGGCCTCTTTGATCTTGAACTGCAGTTTTTTCATGCCAAGTCTCAGTTTCACTTGCCTACAATGATTCATCGGGTCCAGCAGTTTGCAATCATTATCTTGCTCTGTTTCTCCATCTGTATCACCACAGCCAACTACAAGTATGTCATCAGCTATTGGTTCAATACCTTTAAGTCCAGCCAATGGTTCATGTTGTTTACGTTGATACACCTCTGGTGCAACTGAAACTCCAAAAGGCAGTTTAAGCCACCTTTTCCTGCCCCAGGGAGTCCAGAAGGTTGTCATGTAGCTACTTGCAGTATCCAACTTACACTGTAAAAATGCATCCCGGGCATCAACAAGTGTGAACAAACATGCTTTAGGCAGCTTGTACAAAACATCCTAGAGAGTTGGCATTATGTAATGAGATCATTTCAGTGCCTGGTTCAAAAATTTGGGATACACGCATATCCTTAGCGTATCAAGCTTCTTTACAATCACCATATTACTAATCCAATCAGTTGGTTCAGTCACTGGTGCAAAATGACTATCAGCCTCATACCGATCAAGCTGTGCCTTAACGGCCTGGTTCAAGGCCACTGGCACATTGGACTGGAGGGACACTCACATCAAGGTCAAAATGAACTTCCCCGGAACAGATTCAACAGGCCCTGTAAAAACATCACCAGATTGCTGTAGTAACAGTTGTTTTGTCAAGGGCCCTTTAAATTGATTGCCCATCGCATTGAGCTCTGCAGGGATGGAGAAATGCATCGGCCCAAGACGCTCACAGGTTGAGCCAGATAACAGTGGCTTTTGGCAAGCATCCACAATTTCGAACTCTAGCTTGTGTGTCAGTCCACGTACGATACATTCCGTCCTGAACAGTCCAAGAGATTTCATAATTTCACCTGAGTATAACTTTAGTTTGGTGTCACTTGACAGTAGAGGTGCTTCCAGTGCTGACATCATTTTGTCTCTCAAGCACATTACGTCACATGTTGCTCCCAAATCGAGCTGGCAGGATTGAGGCTTATTATTTAATATTAAAGTGACAAACCATTTCTTTCCTCTGGATTGCAGAGCTCCAATTAATTTACTGCTGTATATCACTTCAGTGGTATGTGGCTCCTCCTCATATGCAGGCGCATCCTTCATAGCGTGTAATTTTCCAGATGACACCTGTTTTTTACTTGACAAGCAAACTTTAGTGAAATGATTTGCTCTTCCACAAGACCTACAAGACTTCCCATATGCTGGACACTATTCTTTAATCCTTTGATGCACAGTCCCACAATATTTGCACGCTGTAGAGTTGGCAGCATTTGCGCTAAGCATGTGTTGCTGTCTTTGCGGTTTGCTTATGTGCCATTGCTGCATTGTAACATTTGTGCTGTCTGTCCTGTTCCGTCACTTTCAGATGTCTGTCAGTGAGCTCTGCTGTACAACACGTTTCAATGGCTATGTTTAGCGTTAAATCGCGTTCTCTTAGAAGACACCTGCGTGTGCTCTCACTAGATATACCAAGAACAATGTTGTCCCTTATTAGTTCATCTTTCAGGGTGCCATATTTATAAGTTGCTGCTTTTTCTTGTAATGAAGTTGTCAAGAGATTCTCCCTCCTCTTGTTTGCAGCATCCAAACATCCAAACACATATCTTTCATAAATGACATTTTTAGCAGGTTTGAAATAAGCTTCTAGGGCATCCAGAATGGCTGTAACATTCTCCTGCTGCTCTGCTGAGAGGTTCAGATTGTGCTTATACACATGCCTGCATTCACTGCCGATGACTTCTCTCAGAGTGGCTGCCTGCACTGCTGCAGATTTCTCATTCAGCCCTGTAGCCAGGGAATAATCCTCAAATTCAGCTCTGAAAGCTTCCCAGTTGCTGCTACAATCCCCATGGATTTTCATTCCCTCTGGAGGAGGTATGCAATTCATAGCAGCCATTATGTAAGTAAGCCTCACAGCCCTCCAGTATCAGAAAATGCACAATGAACGGTCTCAAGCTGTAACTCACAAATCAGTGTTGTGTCCCAGGGCTGCTGCACTCCAAACAAGAGGCTCTGTCCAGATTCAAGTCACTTCTGACACCATGTTTCATGTATAGAACTGATGACACTGCAGGCTGTTAGTCTGAGGAGTCATGAAGGCCTGTATTACTGCATCCACGTCAAAGGTAAGAACAGGAAGCAGGAAGTATAAAGCAATGCAATATTACCTTTGGTAGTTAAAAGCACAGTATTTGCATAGTAACTCCATAACATAGATGGCCCGGGAGGCCCCTTCTGACTCGCTCTGTTTCTGTGTTTGTATTTGGCCCCACTCTCCCCACTTTTTCACATTATCTAACAGATTGGATACTCACAAATATCACACCATTGAACACAAACATCATGATCTTCAGGAAGGAGAAGCAACCCATCTTTCTGCACCTGTAGCATGGGTGAAGCCAAAAGAACAGCAAATGCCATGCTTAGCCATTGACCACAGTCCCTGTCCAATTGTCACCCTGGTGAAGATGTTAGCTAAATGTGGCCTAGCAGTTATCAGTCTAAAATGACCACAGGATATATCCTATGCTATACAACATGTAAAATGACCTGGTAGGCCCAGTTAGGCTGCTTGCTGACCATATAAGGAAACTTGACCGATTGACCCCTTTGGATAGGTTCACAATTAGAAGGTGGTAACTGGAGCTGATAGCAGGGATACAAAGGTTTGTTGAACTGCGCCACAAAGGTGTGAAGACTGCTTTGTTTTTAAGGCAGCTGTTTCTCAGTTCAGCTGAAGCCTGTTAATAAAAACTAGTTTTGAGCCTACATTGAGTCTTTGCTTCCCTCTTGAAATGACAAATTTCAAAATGACACAAGTCCTCTCAGGAGACAAATTACTGGATGCAATTTACCCAACAAAGAGACCAAAGAAAGGATACAGACTGCAAAGGTTATGATGGTTTGGGCTAAGTTCCTGGTCAGCAGTTTCTTTTACTGACAATATGCTTTGAAAATGTATATGGGTGGACACTTTATTCCTAATCCTTCCTCTATCCTCCATAGCTTGCTATCAAGTCCACCTATGTTCTGCATATTTCACCCATCAGGGATGGGAAAGAATGGGCCCCACCAGGGAGGGAAAGTGTTCATCTGTTTGATGAGGCTGGTTTTCCTTTCTCATATGATTTGCTGACACTCCAATTTCTCCCTCTTTTGCTTTGCAAAATGGTAGTGGGGTGGTGGGGATGGGCTTGGCAACTGAGAAACCAGACATCCTCCTTCAAGGGTATGGGCTTTCCCCCTGAACTGCCAGTTGCTGATCCCTGAGCCAAGGGTCAAAACACATGCTTGGTGTCTAAAAGATCCAGATTTGACTACAGGTTCTTTCCATGGTACTTATTTCATTTCAAACTGAGCCCAGAAAGATTTTGAATGATAGACCTTCAACAGGTTGTGGATGCACATTTAGCCTGTGGGCAGATTTAGCCAGGCTGAGCCTGAGATGTAATTCTTACCTGTTAAAGCAGGGGTGGAGAATCAGAATGGGGTGGGGGAGCCAAGCTCTCCCCATCACACCTGGGTGTGGCCACTGGATGATTGTGGAACTGCCATGGCCCAGAGAAGGCTGAAGGTTCTGCACCCCCATCTGATGTTTGCCACCAATGTGGTGGCCAAAGAGAACCAGGCATTTCTTTCATTTTGCCCCAGTGTTACTTTAAATACAAACAGTCCAAAATGGTGAGATTAAACAGCTGCCCCATGCTTCATCATGATGGAGACATTTAAAAAGTGGCCCCTTGTGACCCAGCTCCACCATTCTATAATTCTATGAGGGCATGCTGGTTTAGATTTACCCAGGATCTGCCTCCTGAAACTGGGACATCGGCAAGCCCAGTGACATTTCCCAACCATAACTTTAGTGTTGCTCTAAATCACTCCAGTCTCTGGAGGGGTGAGGACAGCTTGCCACTGAGCTACAATGAATGCATTTGTCACTTGGGGGCCATTTTACCAGCAGCATCCTTTCGTGAATCAGCCTGGGGCAGTGTTTTCTCTGCTGCTGAAGACAGGCTGAAGCTGTTGCTTAGCAGCACCACCGCAGCTAATCTGTTCCTGGAATTGTCTGGCTTTGGTTTCTTGTCCTCCATGAGAAGCTTTAGCTGTGGGCATTTTTTGACAATCTTTTAGAGCAGAACTACATGCTCTGAAAGATCAACAAGATGCTTTGGGAGCAGGATTTTTAAAATACGTATTAGAAAGATCAAGATGTCTTGATAAATAAAATTCTCCCCAGCCATGCAATGTAGCTTCTTTTACCCCAAGATAGTCCTCCACATATTGTTGGACTCCAGTTCCCATTGGTCACTGGCAATGATGAGGGATGATGGAAACAGTTGTTAACATCTGGAAGGAGACAGCTTTCTCATTATGTTATACCTCCATTCTTCCATGCTGTTAGATCACATGGGTGGACGAAGGACATTACAACATGGGAGTAATGAAACCATATGATACAGGAGGGAGAAAGAACATGAAACAGGATGCCCTTTTAGGCAGCCTCCCTGGGTCTCCAGTAATACGTTAGTTCTGTTTTCAGAACCCTCCAGGAGGGAAGCTCTTAGCTGCTCTATTCCTGCCCAGGATCCTTGGCTTGCTGCTGTACCAGTGCTGGCTTTGACCAAAACTTCCTCTTTCCAGACTTAACAGCACCCTACCTCCCTTTGATGGATTCTATATGGATACTATGAAAATGGCTTTGTTAATCTAATGAAGGGTACTCCAGTTCAGGTATGCTTATACGAGCTATCTCCAACTGGTACCCACCATATGTGTTGGACTGCAAAACTCATCATCCACACCCAAGTTATGGAAATGGTAGCTGTAGTCCAGCACATCTGGCAAGCAGCAGGCTCTGTTTTGCTGCCACAGGGCCAGCAGCATGTGTCTGTACCTATGTGCACATGTGCAAATGCTCCTAGGCAATTTCCCATCCGAGCATTGACCAGGATGAGAGGCCATCTAACTTTATAATAGCCTCATATGCACCAGGACAGTTTTGGGGGCTTGTGCCTGGTGCCATCTGCCAGAGAGAAAGCTTTCAGACTTTGGTTCCAATCATTTAAAAGCTGAAGGGTGATGGGACAGAGGCAAGAGGAAAGGAGAACATCAGAATCAATCTTCATCCCAGCTGCTCATTTTTGGTGCTCTAATTCCTCCCCCTGCCCCCCTCCATCTTTAAATGTGGGGCAGGTGATGCAGTGGTACAGGTGGGGCTGGATCCTGATACTAAAGCCTGCAGACTCCACTCCCAAATGACCACCCAGAGAGTGGCATATGATGCAGACAAACTGCAGATAGGCCCTGACACCAGCAGACACAGGCATGCCAGGACCCTCTGGAGCAGGGGTCTCAAACTCGCGGCCCGCGGGCCAATTGCCGGGCCGGGCAGGGCACCGGGAAGGGGCCCTGCGGCCTTCAAAGCGCCGGCAGCGCCCGGGCCGTCCTCCGGGAGCAACGTGGGATGAACGGCCCACCACCGCCGCGGTGGTGGAATACTTGATGCAGCCCAGCCTCACCCAGACTGCCCCCAGGTAAGTTGAGTTTGAGACCCCTGCTCTGGAGAGTGTGTGGGTTGCCACAGCATCCTTCCATATCTCTTATGTTTGAAAAACATTTGCTAATGCAAGCATGGCTTGTAACCAGAGAAAGCATCTTCTACTGCAGGGCATTCAAGTAGCTTCTGGGGCCTGCTGGATGTTAAACAGATCTGAATATTTTCTTCTTTTTTCTTTGCTTTTTCTTCTTTAAGTTCTTATTTAACCTGTTTAGTATGTAGCTTTAATATTGGTACTGTAAACTTTTAATGATATTTTAATATGTTTTTAATGGAATGTATACTTTCTTGGGGTCTTTTATTTTCTTTTTAAATGTGTTTTGTGAACATCCCAGAGAGCTTCTGCTGCTGGGTGGTATACAAAATAAATGGCTGGTTGGGCATATACATGGTTACTGAGGATCATTTTATTGTTTTTAGTTTAAAAGCCCACTATGCTTTTCTACAAGAAAACAGTTATTATTTCCAAGTAAATGTGCTTACCATCAACGTGAGAGAGACAAACTTGGTTTATTCCTGTAGACTTGATGGTATAATGGTCTAAATTGGTTTAAAATGCAGAACTACAAATGCCCAAAGTTTGTCTTTTCATATCAGGGTGGTAGGTTGTCTTCTGATTGTTTG
>NW_025335359.1:33403-120644 GCF_004798865.1 Varanus komodoensis
CAAACAATCAGTTAATTAATTTGATTGATTAATATACCTCTGAACATATTTTAAAAGTAATACATATGTTGTCTAAAGTGGAGCCCTGTAACCCCTAACCCTTAAGCAAGGGGCCCAAAATCTCCAAGCTGTACTGCTGAATGCCGGATGTGTATATCTATCTTAGCATGTGCAAATTAGCAGGTTCTGGAGACAGAAAAGGCACCTCTGAAGCAGAAAAAGATGGAGCTCTTAGAGGCAGGGTTGACAGTATGTGGGGAAGGCCAGTTCATATAGTCAAGGCTATGGTCTTCCCAGTTGCAATGTATGGCTGTGAAAGCTGGACCACAAGGAAGGCAGAGAGTTGAAGAATTGAGGCCTTTGAATTGTGGTGCTGGAGAAGACTCCTGTGAGTCCCTTGGACTGCAAGGAGATCAATCCAGTCAGTCTTAGAGGAGAACAACCCTGACTGCTCTTTAGAAGGCCAGATACTGAAGATGAAACTCAAATACTTTCGCCAAATACTTTGGAGAAGGAAGGACTCACTGGAGAAGACCCTAATGCTGGGAACAACTGATGGCAAAAGAAGGGGACAGCAGAGGAGGAGGTGGCAAGATGGAGTCAGTGTGAGCTTAGGTGGACTACAGGGGATAGTGGAGGACAGGAGAGCATGGAGGAATGTTGTCCATGGGGTAGCAATGGGTCAGACGCGACTTGGTAAACAACAACAACAACTTCTGTTAATGCATCTCAAAATAGCATTTGCCCTTTTGGCAGCTGCATCCCATTGTTGGCTCAGGTTTAGCCTATTGCCCACAATTACTCCAAGATCCTTTTCTTGTTCAGTTCTGTTAAGCCACGTATTCCCCATCTTGTATCAATGTCTTTGGTTTCTTTTTCCTAGGTGGACTTGGCACTTGTCCTTCCTGGATTTCATTCTGTTGGTTTCAGCCCAGTGTTCAAGTTTATCAAGATCTCCTTGGATCTTTATTCTGTCTTCTAGGGTGTTTGCTATTCCACCCAGTTTTGTATCAGCTGCAAATTTGATTATCTTGTACTTCCTCATCTAAATCATTAATAAAGATGTTGAAGAGCACTGGGCCCAGAACCAAACCCTGTGGCACCCTACTAGTTACCGCCATCCAATATGAGAAGATGCCATTCATGAGCACTCTTTGTGACCGATTTAGCAGCCAATTTTGGATCCACATCTAGTCCAGTTCTTGCTAATTTGCTTATCAGAATGTTGTGTGGCACTATGTCGAAAGCTTTGCTAAAGTCTAGGTAGATCATGTCCACACTGTTCCCTTTGTCCATTTGGGAGGTTACCCAGTCAAAAAATGAGATTAAATTAGTCTGACAGGATTTGCAGTGATACCTCGGCTCACAAACGCCTCAGTTCCCAAACAAATCAGGTTGCAAACAGAAATTTCTGACAAATTTTGCCTCAGGTCGTGAACTCCCCATTGAGTGACGAACCCCCCCTCCCCAGCGCGCCCACGATCGTGCCTGTCTATGGTCATGATCGCGATTGCGCTCGTGCAGGGAAGACGGGCATGATCGCGGTCATGCTGGGGGGTGGGGAGATGGCCATACTTGTGGGGAGGGAAATGACCCCGATTTTTGTGATTAAAAAAAAAAATAGTTACATAATGGATTAACCTTATTTACATTGAACCTTATGGGGAAATTTGACTTGGCTCATGACCAGTTTGGGTCATGATCAGAGTCCTGGAATGGATTAAGTTTGTGAGCCAAGGTACCACTGTATTTTTGATCAATCCATTCTGGCTTCTCTTAATCACTGCATTTCCTTCAAGATGCTTGCAGATGGATTTTTTAATAATTTGCTTCAGAATATTTCCAGGGATTGACGTCAGACTAACTGATCTATAGTTCCCAGGTTCATTTTTCCCCTTTTTGAAGATAGGTACAATGTTAGCCCTTCTCCAGTTGTCTGGCACTTCTCCTGTTTGCCAAGATTTATTGAAGATAATAGCCAGTAGTTCTGCAAGTTCCTCCACTAGCTCTTTTATGACTCTGGGAGGGAGTTCATCAGGCCCTGGAGATATGAAAGTGTTTATTCCACCTAGGTTTTCCTTGACCATTTGTCTGTCAGTCTTGGGCTGCCATCTCTCACTTTCAGCTTGAACTTCCTCTTCCTTGTGGGAGAAGACTGAGGTGAAGTAGGAGCACCTCTGCCTTTTCTTTGTCATCTGTTATCACTCTGCCATCCACTTTAAGTATCTGGACACCCTTCTCTTTCTCATGTCTTTTGTTCTGGATGTAACTGAAGGAGGTTTTCTTGTTGTGCTTAGCATCCCTTGCTATTCTTAGTTCATTTTCTGCTTTAGCCTTCCTGATGCTGTTTCTGCAATTCCTTGCTATTTGTTTATATTCTGCTTTCATGGCCTGGCCCTGTTTCCACTTTCTGTACATGCTCTTTTTTTCTTTTCAGTCTGTCGCTTAACTCTTTATGGAGCCATGTGGCTCTACACTTTTTTCTTGATGGAATTGTTCGTAGTCTGCTTCGAGGCTCTTCCTTTTCAAGATTTCCCATCCCTCTTGGACACCTTTCCCCTTGAGGGTATGTTGCCATGGCACTTCGCTTATCATTTTTCTCAGTTTGTTAAAGCTGGCTTTCTTGAAGTCCAGGATGCTTGTTTGACTCCTGTTACCTACCAACAGGTCTGCATAGGTATCCTGCCTACAATAGTGGAGGTGGCATTAGGCATCAGAGCCAAGAGTCATTGCTAACCTTTCCTTCATGAATTTGTCCAGTCCCCTTTGAACATAATCCAAACTGGTTGCCACCACTACATGTCATGGAAGTGAATTCTATAATTTAATTGTGGACTGTGTTAAGAAGTGCTTCCTTTTGCCTATCCTGAATCTCCCTTCTGAGTCTCCCACCAATCAACTTCACCCAGTTTTTATTGGGGGCTATATCAAAGAATAATTGATTGGTGAATGCTGAGAAATCAGGTTTTGTAGTTTGGAAACTGAGATAGTAGTACATTTATGCTCCTCAGTTCTAGTGTTATGGGAGTGAGGGGAAATGTCTCCTTTTGTACTTTCTCCACACCATATGTATATTTTTGTCACAGCTAGCAAACAAACAACTAATACACATATCTGTAGCATGTAGTAAACCCTAATTAGCACAGGATTAAAGTAGTAAGTAGACATCTTACAATGACATCTGTGAGCTGAAGTTCTGCCTGACAAGTGTTGGGAGTATTTAGGTTCAAATGTTTTATCATCTCTGCTTCTGTTTCTTCTGTGGATATGCCTTATAGCACGAGTAACAGAGGGGAAAGATAATTTTGTAGTGGAAAAAAATTGGAGTTCTTTGTTCAACTATTCCTAATTTCAGCCTATTTTGTTGTTTCTGTTGAAGGTTTTGGGGCTTAAGTTTCTCTGAAAATCACCTAAAAGCTATTCTTCCTCATCACAGATATTTAGCAGCTAGCTGTGGTTACTCTGCAGTAATTTTGTTGATGTCCAGAAACACTTGTGATTATATAGTATAGCCTGTCTTCCATTCAAATTGCAAAAACATTCCAGGATGCAGTCCTTATGAACCTAATATAAATTATACCCAGTTTGTATGGTTTGGCAAATCAGCACAAAGAAACTGGACCTGCTGAGAGGAAACCTATCACTATTCAAGGGGACATTATCTCTCAAAATGTGCTTCTGCTACCTGATGCAAAAATATGGAGGGCACAATCCAATCTGGATGTCTCCCCACTCCCTCCCAAACTGCGACTAGGGGGTGGCATATAAATGCAAAAGTAAATACATTAATAATAAAGGGTCACTGCCATGCTCCTCCCCCATCCTGCAAATGCTTAGATGCCCGTTTCCAGCAGCTTAAACGTTATGCCTCAGAACCAAGGCCAGGGGAGTTAGTAACTGAGAGACACCTCTCTCCTCTCCTCCCTGTCCCCAGAACTCCCACTCAACCCTGTCTCCAAAGTCCGCCTTTGTGACCTCATCTCTGAAGCTGGCAGGCTTCTTTCTGTGCCATCTACAAGAGGGGGAAGTGCTGCTCCAAGCCCAGGAGCCCAGCAGTGAGGTTGGAGTGCTTTTTCATCTCTGAAAAATCCTGCACCGGTCTAGACTCTGGTTGCACCACCCCTTGTAAATAAGCACCATTTTGTTGTAGGAAAAGACAATACATTTTCAAAGTAAAAATAATAAAATGAGAATCTGTAATTATTGCACATGGCTACCTGACTATAAAACGTTGTTTGAGAGAAGTAGAAAGGATGCTACCATGTGCAGTCTCAGCCCTGGTGAGCTGCACAGGTGCTGCTACCTGGCCTGTTTGCTACTGCCCTATCACCTGCTGTTCTCTGGGTGTTCATATGCTCCCCTACCACATCTGAGTTGTGGGCTCTGGATTTTGGCCCTGAGGTCCAACCCAAGTGGCAGCAGTGTATATCAAGGTTAGGAGTACACAGTAATTTTGTTCCTGATTGCAAATCCTGGGTGCAACCCTGAATTCAAACATGCACAGGACTGTAGTTCTTGGGAAATATTTGAAATTTCCTGAACTTGTGTTTGAAGGTATGCATATGTGCAAATGGACCGATGCACAAATCCTCTCCAAATTTGTATTTCCATGCAAATGTGCATTTTTCCTAATTGTGGTTGCGGGGCGGGGGAGAGGTACTTTCATTCAGGAATGCAAGCCAAGTGAAAGCAGCTCCAGGGAAGCACTTGACGAACCTCAGTGAACTTGAACATCATGTGTTGGCCCATCCCTGGTCAAGGCACACAGGCATAGCACGCATCAGTTCACTGGTACAGTCTTCATCTGCTGAAAGGTAGAGAGGGGGCAGCCATGATTTTATTACTACTTGGTCCATTCCTAGTTAGAGGAAGGAAATGAGTTCCAGTGTGACAACCCTCCATGCCAACTAGAGACTGAGCTAAAGTGATGAGATGCATAACTGGGTGGTGTGTGTACTGCAGATTGAATTGTTGTGTAAAAGCTGGCATGGCTTTCTTCACCCCTGCATGGTAAGCTGCACCTGCTGCATGCTCTCTTTCTCTGCTTCTGTGATGGATGCCTCACTGCCTTTCTCCATGCCTAGTCACCCTTGATGCGGGCTGGCACACCTTTCCATAGAATGCAAAACCTTGCAGTCTGTTCAATGCATTCAAGGAACACAGCACTTCTACGCAAAAGGCTCTGACTTACTTTTTGCAGGATTTCCACTGTGAAATGTTTCTGTATAGCCCCAGCACCTTCTATGCTTCTGGTTTCCAGGTGTGGTCAGCGATTTAACAAGCACCCATAACTGCTGCCTAGAGCTGTACTTTATCTCACTGCCCTGCACCTGGCAGGTCTGTGATTTTTCTCTCTCTCCCCTCCTTGTTCCTCAACTCCTTGAAAGAGGGAGGAGAATGCACAGAGGCCCCTGGAGATGAGACAGTTCTTTAACCCCTTATTGACAGAACCAGAAGAGCTACAAAGCAATTATTGTCCTGAAATTTTACCTCTGTGGCTTAGATGCCCACATGGGAGCTGGTGGGCACCTATAACTTTTAGCAAAAGATGGATGTTTAGATCATTACTATTCAGATTGCATCTCCAGACAATGTGATACACATGAGGCACCTTGCCCCCTCCCCACACACATAGCTTTGAAGTGAGGAGCTGCTACACACCTTCTGGGAAGATCCATGCCAGTTCAACCACTGTGCATCTCTGTTCTAGGCTTTGGCTATAGCAGTCTAAAAGATGCTGCTGTTAGGGAAGAAAATGCTACCAGCCCACCAAAGCTGTGGGGGAAGTTCAAGACTGAATCCCATGCACTTGCAGGGCATTGAAAGAAATATTTCCTTTCTAAGGAAGATTAGAAAGCAAAAAAGTAGGAGCATCACGGAGCTGCTGTTGTTTACTGAGGGTGTAGCCAGAAGATGTGCTTACTGAGCAGTCAGCCCACTTCATTTACAGAAGTTTACAGGAAGGTTCAGAAATAGTCACCCATTCAGAAACCTCCCATGTTTTTCCCATTGCTTTTGTATTTTTTTCTTTCTACAAAGTTTCTGCTTCAGGAGGAAAAGGCAGAATAGCTCACAACATCTTTTGATTTATAGCACTACAAGCTGGTTGCTTGCAAGTGCCCAGAAATGCCAAATCAATTGGTGCTGTGGACCCTTCCCTTGCCTGATCCCCGCTGACATTGGCTTGGCTCCTCATCACATAACACATTAAGCCACCCAGCAAAGAAGCCATGGTGGGCTGAGTGTTCGCAAAACAACCCATGGAATGCCCCACAGGTGATCTGGCTTGCCATGGCATGTTCTCACTCTGTCCTGCTCTACCTCCTACTGTGGTAAGTGATATACAAGTCAAACCTTGTGAGCTTGCAAATAGGCTCATTTGCACACCTTTGCCAAGGACCAGGGTTGGGAGAATATTATAAAGGGAAAGAAGGGATCCATTTGCAGTAGCTTTTGAGTAGCTTGAGCCCTGGGATGGTCCAGGCCATTTTGCTGCCTGAGGTGAAGGACAGGACATTTCTGTCTGCCCCCATTCCACAAATAGATGCCAGTCAGCTGGCAGTTGAACATGCCTCCCACATAGGCCCCAGGGCAGCTTCTTCTACCACACCTGGGGGCATAGGACAAGCCACATAACAGGCACAGTTCTGTCCTCCAAGAGAAGTGAAAAGTTAGGAGGTGTGAGGAAGGGACTCAGGAGAACAACCAGGAGTGCAGGCACTTTTCACCCCACAACTGTTCCCACAACTGCCACGCTCTATCCCATAGCAGGGTTGGCCTGCTTAACTGACTACTGTAGTGAAAAAGTCAGTGCATTTATGTGCTGGATATACATAGGAAACGTGCCAAGCTCTCGCATAAGTGAGGCATTAGTGGGTAGCTATTGTATGCAGATGATCTTGTTGAATAGGTATTATGAGGTATAACACATTGAGACTCCTCAGCTGTGCCTGTCTAGTTGGATCTGGTAGCATTTCTAAGAAAGCCACCTTGCATGTCCCGTATTTCAGCCTAGCAACCTAATTTTGGCTTCCAGGACTGCACTATTATGTTTTCCCATGTCACTGGTACCAACATGGACCATGACCACTTATTCTAGCCCTGCACTATCTACAGTGCTCTCTAGATGGCGGGCAATACCTCAGGCAGGCAATTCACCATGTAGTCCACACATCCACCACAAACCCTGCCTTCTGTGAGTCTAATGATTAAATCTCCCACTACCAGAGGCCCCCATCCCCCAGAGGTATATGCTCTGTGGAAGGAGTGAGTCGCCTTCCTTCTTCCTCAGAATAATGCCCTCCTTCCCCAAGACCCCTTTTCTCCATGACTACAGAAGAGCTGTCACCCAGGAGTTGGGACCCTGTTAGTTGGTCACTGGGGGTCTTGTCATCCAGCCTGCCTACCTCTCAGCGCTTCTCCAAGTCAGCAACCTTGCCTTCAAGACAACAAAAGTGTTCCCTGAGAGCCAGGAGCTCATTGCACTGAGCACAAAACCGTGACTTCTGTCCAGCTGGCAGATCATCATATGTGTGGCACTTGGTGCAATACAACTGGATAGCCCCTGCCACCCTGTTGGCTTTCTGCCTGCATAACTGGCTTAATTGGTATAAGTGGTATATCACCTGAAAATCCCAGGTGGTCTTTTTCTAATTTACTCTTCCCTCTTTCATGCTTTCATTTACTTTTTGTTAGAAAAATTTGGAGGGGCTGCTCATGCACTGGAGATGGGGGTTGCATAAGATTCTCATACAGCTGAAAAAATACTTAGGCAAAAACCCTTGAATATAAGGAAAACAGAACAATACAAGCATGAGTGGGAGAGAAAGAGCAAGCCATGGGGCTAGAGAAGGGAGGAATAAGGCCAGGGATGAGGAAGGGAGAGAAATAATGAGGAAAGGGATTAGAGGAGAGCAATAGCAAAGCTAGGGGCTGGGAACAGAGAGAAAGAAGAGAGCAAAAAGGAAAGTTCTATGTGGATAGAAGATTGAGTAGGGTCATAAAAGAATTCTTTCCTCCTGAACAGCAGACCAGAGGCAAATGTGGAAGAGGAAGAAGAACCTGGCACTTTCACATTTTCTAAGTTTTTTTTTACTAAAAATGATTTTTGAAGGAGGAAATGGAGTGCTTTGTGTGCATGAGTGGAGGCCTCTGTGGGTGCTCTAATGCCTCTCTCAACTGGTTTTTGCATCCACTTCTGTCTGGGCCAGAAGCCCCTTTGCCTACTATTGGGTGGATGTCTATCTTTGTGTGTGGCAAGTAGAGGCAGCAGTGAAGACAGCATGCTCTGAGAGCCGGTGTGATGCACTGGTGTGATGTATGCCATGGAGCTTCACTGGGTGAATTTGGGTCAGCCACAGACTCTCAGCCCAACCTACCCCACAGGGTTAAGACTTTAGAGGAGGATTAGGTACACCAGCTTGAGTTTCTTGAAAGAAGAATGGGCAGGATATAAAGATAATACATAAATAAACTTATTAAGCTTAATGTTTTTGTTAACAATGTTTGTGTTTATTTTAATTGGGATTTAATAGAAGATGTGATGCTGTGGTTTATTTTATTGTAAGACCATCCTGAGCCTCCTATTGGACCAGATAGAAAAGCTTTAACTAATAAACATATTCAGAGGCACACTAGTTCTCCGTTGTTACTTGACACATGCTTTCTTGGCTTTAGCTTCAGTAGTAGGCAACACTGTAGGGGTTTATGGGGGCAGGGGGTGGAATAGGCAGCTGTATGTTGCCAAGTACACAGCTAACATTACTCTTGTCACTTTGCCCCATTCCATGAGTCACAACTGCTACCAAATTACTGGTACGTTAAGGAAAACCAAAGAAAATTCGCTTCGCTAACCTTGGTTTAAAAAAAAAAAATCTGCACGGTTCTAATTTTACAATAACTTAAATCCTACTACCACCTTGACTACCGGAGTGAAATGTATTTTAGTAAAAATAATAAAATGAGCATCTGCAGTTGCATACAACGGAAGAGCACTCTGCTCATGCTGGCCCAAGGGCTATCGACATGACTCTGTTACTGTCCATCAGCCTGCTGCTCTCTGGGTGGTCCTTTCGGTGGGCTTGTCCCCAAGCTCCAGCCCCGGCTGCGCCGCTGACGGAAAGTCAGTGCAGGCTGCTCTGCGGCTAAAGCCCCGGAGTCCTTCTATGCTCCTTCATAGTTTTCTCCCTCGTTCAGATCCTTCGGGGACTTCTGACTCTGAAAGTGGACTCCTCCGCCAGGAACGCTGGGGTAAAACACAGAGCGGGGGACGCATGTGCGCGCGCGCGCGCGCGCGCCTTTGTCGGGGTTGCGGGTGGGTGCACGGCGTGCGGCTGAGTCTGACTGCGCCCGAGCGTGCGCGGTTGCCTCCCTGCAGCCGGCAGGGGTCGCCTCGGTCCCAGCCGCCAGGTCTCGTCGACGTCGCCTCGGCTCCGCCTCCTGCTCGGTGCCCACCGGTGGTTCGGGTGGCTTCTCTCAGCAGCTCGCTACTTGGGGCGGTCGGGGCTGCCGAAAACGCCGACGGCAGCGGGGAGCGCCGTGCCCACGCTTGGAAGATCAACGGAGTCGAAGGAGCGCCGGGCGCGGCCCTACCAGAAAGGACCAGAAAGTATGGCGGCTCCGGAGCGAAGGGCCTTCGCGCACCGCATTAACCGGTGAGGGACCGATAGATGTATGGACGCGTGTACAGCCCTCCCGGGAAGATCGCGTTTTTCTACCTCTGGACTCGACTGGGGCTGGGGGATGGCTTCTGTGTCCCCAAAGCCCCCGTCTCTCTTCCCGCTTAAGGAATACCGCCCCGCTGCAGTCCTTCTCTATTCTGCCTCTCTTAAGTTTAGCCGGGGACGCTCCAAAGATTGCCCGTATACCTTCCTTCTGGCTACATGTTCCGCCCCACCCCCAGGGAAAGGCGCGCACTCTCCCGGGCCCAGCTAAGCCTTGTAAATACCGCCCCCGCCCCAAGTTACTAGACTACCAAACTGATCCTTGTCCACGCATGATTTTGTTAAGTCGTTTATGGTTTACTGGCGTCCAGGGAGGAAATGGGGTCGAGCTGGTAGGATGGGAAGGAGAAAGGAAACTAGTTTTTCGATCTTTCGTGGACACCTAGAGGCGATGATTACTTGTCGACGATTACCGAATGATCAGCTGCGCCCCACATAAAGTACTCTACTACTCTTCCCCAGTTTTTTCTCTCTTATGCGTGCTGCCGTATAGGCTGCGTAAATAAATGCTCCTGGGCATTGGGTGTTTCTCAGATGCGCCCAGCTCCCTTCCTTGAATGAGTAAAATTGAAGGGAACGAGGAATAAGAGCAGCGAGCTATTTACTCATCACAGAATCACTTATGTCTTTATTCTTACAGAATGGTTATCCTAATCCCTGTTGCAGATCAAGAGCAAGTGTCCAAAGGCTAATGGTTATTCCATGTTTATTAATCTGCAATAAAAGGATGTGTAGACCTGTGGGCACATCCAAACTTGCCCTTTTGGGATCTCTGTTGTTTTTATTATTAATATATTGCTCCAATATTCATCACACTTACAACAAAAAAGGCAAGGAGAGGAGTTTGCATACAAGGGCGCAGAGGAAGATGTAGGTGAGGGTAAGTGAGGAAAGCTGTATGGGAAACTTCCAGAAAAGGCTTTTCTTGTCCACCATTCTTATTCATTTACAGAATTTTAGGGGGGTGGTTCCAAAAAGGTTTTCTCCCTCCCATGTTTTCATACAGTATGTTATGTCTTTTTTATTACTGCTGAAGAAAATCTGTTTTAAAACGATGAAACTGCTGCGCAATGTGTTCTGATTGGTAGGGGCTTTTTGTCTGAAAGCACCTCTGTTTGCTCCACCCCTTGGTTTGACTGGCTCTTTATCTCTTTTCCATTTCCTTCTTGTTTTTACACCAGGAGTGAGTTTGAATGCCACAGAAAGCCATGGTGAAATCTTACCATTGTGGGTCTGCTGTGTGGTCTGGACCAGGTTCCAAAATTGCTGTGTGGTAGGATTAGTTTTCCGAAACCAAGGAGAGAATCAGTGCTCTCTTCTGAGGTTTCCCCACAACACTGCACGTGATTTTTCCAGTCATCCAGACCCAGGATAATAATTTTAGCATTGTTGGTATGGAAACATAATAGAGTCCCCTGGCATGAGTGGCCACTTTTACCCTTTGATCTGCATTGCCCTCAGACCCCCAGCAACAAATTTATTCCCATGGGCTGAACAATGTGACCATCTTGTTTGCATTAGGAAACAGGGAGACAGCATGAAAATACATGGAAAGAGAAGGGAATGATGGCAAGACTGTTTACTTTCATTTGAGAAAAGTCTCTGTGGGAGCTGGAGCAGCTGGGGAGGCCCACCAACATGATGGAACACTCAGGAGGAGGAAGGGAGAAACTTGTCTCATGGTCACAGTGGACCAATTAGGAGGAGGCTACTGTAGTCCTTGGGTGAGAATAGTGAGAAGATAGGGCATTTACTCACCGAGGTGCCTGGTGAGGCCAGAAGGAGGGAGCAGCGTGAGAGGAAATTGCACTGCTTGGGTAACCACATGATGATCTGACTGATAAGTTTCACTGAAAATTTGTGCAGCATAAAAACCATGCAATGCTGCCTGCTATTTTGTGTGAACCTATCCCAGAAGTGATATAATAGAAAGTGGACTTGGTCTATGCTTTATCTTTTTTGTGAGATAAAAAAAGAAAAAAAGCCCATTTTGATTTAGTAGAGTTTTCAAAACTGGAGCAGACTTTTCAAGGAGGTGGTTGGTGACATCCAAGATCAGATTATACATTCCCAGTGTCTGTTTCCCTGCTCCTTCCAGTTGATAATAGTGTATAATCTTAGTTTTTACTTTCAAGGTAGCATTCTTTATCTCAAGGGAATTGCACCTCCACACTTGCCTCATCTAAGTACAGTGGTACCTCAGCTCATGAACACCTCAGTTCACGGCCAAATTGGGTCGCAAACGGAAATTTCAGAAAAATTTACCTCGGTTT
This sequence comes from Varanus komodoensis, assembly GCF_004798865.1. Taxonomy (NCBI): domain Eukaryota; kingdom Metazoa; phylum Chordata; class Lepidosauria; order Squamata; family Varanidae; genus Varanus; species Varanus komodoensis. The sequence goes on from NW_025335359.1 coordinate 45,399, forward strand.
GTGAACTTTGCATTGGGTGATGACCACGATCGCGGCCGTATTTCCACACGGACACAAATCACCATTGTGCCCATCTTCCCCCCGCCTGAGCACGTTCACGCCTGTCTTCCCTGCACAAGCGCGATCGTGCCTATCTTCCCACCTGAACACGATTGTGCCCGTCTTCCTGCACGAGCACAGTTGCCATCGTGCCTGTCTTCCCTGCACAAGCGCGATCACAGCCATCTCCCCCAGCCCCCCCGAGCATGATTACTATCACACGATTATCATTTGGACTCTTCCTCCAAACAATAACTCCCCTCCCCACCTAGGTTAGTGTTCTCTACTGAACTGTACTTTGTTGTTCTTTGTTACTTTGTTTCAAATTTTTGTGATAAAAATATATTTACTGAACAGATTAACCTTATTTGCATTGAACCTTATGGGGAAAATTGACTTGGCTTGCGACCAATTCGGATCGAGACCAGAGTCCTGAAACAGATTAAGTTCATGAGCCAAGCTACCACTGTACACATTGAAGATGTTCTGTTGTTTGCAAATGGGGAGCTACAACCATTGAAACATCCTAGTTTAGGCAAAGAGAAAGAGAGGAAGAAGAGAAAGGAAAAGAAGAACCCACATTTAAAAATTACTAGCTTTTTTGTGTAAGAACAGTAAGTGTGGCGGTTCTATTGTGGCAGGTGCTTGTATGCCTCCATACTCAAGGCCTTGTGAACACCTGATGCACAGCAATAGCAATCTCTGCTGCTTCACCTCACCCCTTGCATTTTATCTGGACAAATGGCTGTCTGGATTTAGAGCTCTTGAGGGAAAGGAAATGTGGCTGGGGAATTCATGTAACCAAGAGGCCCCAGCCTCCTTCCCGCCCTCCCCCCAGCATGTCCCTTTTCCCTGCTCCAGGGCCCAGTTGTGATCTGGGGAGCGGGATGGAGCGTGGCGGGGGGGGGGGGCAACAGGAGCAGTTTGGTCAATGCTGGCTATGGCAGGCAGAGGATGTGAGGAGCCCATAGGATTGTTTGCTAACTAGCATTTGATCAAATTAAAAATCCACAGATGTTTGAGAATTTTTCTGTTTGTAATGGTATGGGCTTTCAGAATTCTGAGCTATATTTTGATAACCTTGATTTGTGGGAGCAATGTAAATCTGAATATGAGGGTCTGCATAATACATGTTTGAGAGATGCTAGGGATAGGTAGGATATTCTTTGGATGGTGAAGCTATTCAGTAGAGCATATCCATGTTACTTTTACAGTCATAATTTTTGTTAACATACTTAGTAAATAGATTAACATCAATGTAGTTAAAAGTTTGCACTGTAAACTGGGATGTCCCTGTACTACATTTCATTTTTGCCATAAATTCAGTAACATTATAGTCCTTTGCATATATAATAAGAAAAATGACTCAGTGAGTTCAGTGATACTGATTCTTAGATAATGCTGTATAGGATTGCAGCCTAAATGAACCTACCAGCTCTCTGCTTCTCATTTGAGGGAGGTGTGGAATCACTTTCCTCCTCCACTATATTTTGTTCCAAATGTATTATTTATTTATTTAGCAGACTTATATGCTGCCCCATTCGCCTAAGCCTCAGGGCGGCTTACAAATAAATTGCGGCTAGTTATGTAGTTATGTACTAGTTATGTACAGAGCCTAGTTATGTACAGAGCCTTTCCTACCATTCTGTCCTTTCTTTTTTGTTTATAAGTCTGTCCATATGTTTTAACACTTATCCTAGTGATCCAGGGATCAAGGAATAAAAAGACCTGTGAGCCCAGAGTCTGATTGCCACATTTCTGTATGGTTCATTGTTCTGGTTTGTGTTCTTCTAGTCTGAAAGCACATACACAATGACAGAAAGTTGCGCTCCTCTGATTTGTGCCCCCTTTATAATTAAGGAAAAATGTGTTTTAGCTATTGAAAGGTGAGGAACCATAGTTCATGCAGATACTTTGCACATGGAAAGTCAATCTTCTTATCTCCAGGTAGGGCTGGGAAAGACTTGTGTCTGAAAACCTGGAATGCTGTGCCCTGGGCTAGATAAAACAATGATTAGACACAGGTTGGCACAACTTGGGATATCTAAGTTGGAAACCACTCTTTTACTGGACCAGTAGATTTCTTTGTATGAAGGCAGGAAATATGTTTTCAGTATACAGGTAAAACAGGGAGAGGCTTTGGTGGAGGGGAGTGCTTCTGCTCATTTAACCCTAACAACTTTTAACTAAAGATTTCTTCCCCTGTATTCCCAGATTTGATCTCCATTTTGTCTGGGTTTGGAACATACAGTCAGTATGTCTATTCAGGTTAAAAATGGCTATAATGTTCTAAACCAAGCCTCATGGGTGTACTATAAAGTCATAAAGAAGTAAAAGCAATTATGTGATAGCACAACATTTCCTTGTGTATGTGTGTGCCTGGAAAAACAGTAATGTAGCACATTAAATCCCAACAAAGCATAAGCTAGACTAGTATAAATGGAATAGATTCAGGCTTACAGTCACATTTTCTTTCTTTTCCTTCTTTTTCTTCTCTCTTTTTCTTTAGTTTTGAAAGTGTTGTTTTATGTTGTGTTTTATTGAATTTTACCTATTGTTATGGTGTTATTATATTGTTATTTTAACTTTTGTAAGCTGTCTTGAGACGTTTTTGCAAAGAACAGGATAGAAATGTTTTAAATAAATAAGTAAATGAGTGTTGTGTTGATTTGACAGGATTATATAGACTCTTGTTCGTGGGAAAATGAGGCCAGATGAGAACTGGAATGCAGAAAGTGTAATTCAGTTTAGCTATGCGAAATAAGCTCAGTGACCCCTCTGGATGTTTTAAACCCTTGGAGTGTCCAATGCCTAGTTTTTTGTTTGTTTATTTTTAAGAAGCAGGAAAAAGGGGTGGAGGCAAAACCTTCCACACTCTGTTGGGACCACAGATGGAACTATTGGTGGCAAACATAGGGCTATCTTGATAATCTTGGGTCTTGCTATATTTGAAAAGTTACTATCAGAGCAGTCTGTAGTTATTCAGTGCTTTTTTTGGAGAACATTGAAATGTTATTCATTCATAGATCTATGGGAAGCAAATATGTGAGTGGGGCTAATAATATCCCAGTTATTTGTGGGAAAGAGGTACTTCCCAGGGGATTGTGAGAAAAGTGAAGCAGTTCCTGACTGCCAGATGAAATTAGTGCTAGAAAGCTAGAAGCTTGGCTACAAACACTCCACGTGCATTTTCATTTTTCATGAATTTTCAGCTTTGAGGACTGATGAGGAAGGAGAGAGAAAGAGAGGGCTTTGCTTCTCAGGTAAACAAGGCTAATCTTTTATTAGGGTGTGTCTCTGGCTGAACCTGTGACTTGCTGGGAAGCTCTCACATTATAAACCAGACTGTAGACAAGTTGTGGGAGCCAGATCCTTAGTGAACAGCTAGCAGTGCGTGCCTAAATCTCAGTCCCTTCAATCCCCTGGTGTATGAATTATTTTATGGGAAAGAACAAAAGAGTGTCCTCATCCACTCTTGCCAGGAGGAAACTTTGGCAGTTGTGCTGTGATTTCCTTGGGTCTATTTTCCTCCCATTTGTTTCCTGCTTTTGCTTCCTTTTGACCGCTCACTGGAAAGTTCAGCCTAATGCTTTTGGCATGAAGCCTAATGGTTATTGTTGCTTGAATAGCTCTTGCCTTGACCTCTTCCTTTTGCAGTACATTTAGACTTAAGCAGCAGTTCTTGATGGCTGAACTCTGCAGGCTCTGGTTTTTAAATCAGAATCTTTCTCCCCCACTTCCTTTCTTCCCCCAGGCACTATTGGTAAGAAAGAACTAAAAAGCATTTGGTTGCCTATTTGTGAAGCATCAGTGTGGAGCCTCAGGATAACTTCAGTGCTGGCAGAAGTTGAGGGTGAACAATTCAGGATACCTTCTCTGTTTCTCTGGCTGCTCTTGGCTTCTACTTTTCTCATCAAACCATTGATGGACCTGTACATGTGAACTACAGAAACATTTGCTCATCCATTGCCTTGGGTGGTAGAATGTATATCTTTAATCCCTGCTGAAGGCTTTGTACCTCACCAGTCACAATGCTTTTTCAACAACCTTTAGGATATGTTCCATCCAGCTCAGGAGCACCCTTAACATATCTGATGGATTCCAGTCTAGTTCCCATTCTGTCAGTGTATCTGGATAGGTATTACATTCTTGGTGTTGATATCCATGGAATAGTTATGATTACAGCAATGGTCTAAGGGAAATACAGGGTCAGACATGACTGGCATTGAATTCTAGGACAAGGGTATAATTACTTCCATCTTGTGTCATCTGTTCTTTTGTAAAACTGGGCTGCCATGGTTCATTGATGTGTTTAATGTTTCAGGAAGAATATATACTCAGGATCTCTTAACAGTTAATTAGCTGGTCTTGTGAACTTGACTATTTCATGCTTGTTTAAGAACATATTAAATATCTTAATTGATCAGGTCCAGCACTACTTTTTTTCTTTGCTAGAATTTCAGCAATCAACAGCTTCTAGGTGGTCTACCAACAGTTGGCCAATGAACCACAATGTATTTTCTGTCTTTAGGGACTATCTTCTTTCATACAAGCCTCTTTATTGTTTTCTTTGGGGAGCTCTCCTTTCTCCAGAGGGTAGAAAAATTGTTTAAAGAAACTTGGAAGCTGGGCAGATTGTGGGAGTTTAGCAACTAAGTCTGTGTGTAAAGGCACATAAATGTGAAAGATCTTGAAAAGGAAAGAAATGGGAGGAGTTGTCCCACTTGGAGTTATAAGAACTTCTAGGATGCAGTGAGCATTAGGAGCAAAAAACATGTTCTACTTCCCCCTTCCTTCCAACCTCCCAATATGTACTAATAATATTCTCTGGCTCTGGGTAGTCCTTTAGCATTGTAAGGAAAGATGTCAAGAGGATGGATAAATGAAAAGGTATCTTCTGTGAACTGTAAGCAGTACTCCAAGCCTCTGGTTCCAGTCTGGCTTTACTACAGCTAATGCTAGGGAACGGAATTGCTTAATTTTGGGACATAATTTCTCTCTGTCTTTGTTGATCAAACTCGCTACACAACTAGCATTATTTCAGGGCTCACTAAGTTGTGCTAAGCTGGGCACAAGAGGAAGGAAAGGAAATGACCTGCAGGCTGTTTAGAGCTTTATAGATCGTGTCTAGAGTTGAGATGAACCTTGTCAAAATCTGACTCTCCAGCTTCTGTGGATATCCTCTCATACTTAGCCTGGTTCTGCAAAGTGAACTGAGTCAAGAGGAAGACTGTAAATTGTCCTGGATCCTGAGTTGCACAACTTGCAACCTTCCTTGTCAGGAGTGGCTGCAGGAAGTGGAAGAGGGAGGCTGTGAGTGGGCATACCAGGCGCCATTCCCATTGACCACTGTTCTTTCCCAGCTGCTGCTGCCACCACTGGCAGGCATGGAAGAGGGGCGCTGCTTACACAGTGTGTGATACTCAATTTCTGGCAAGCACCCCTCAAATGCTGGGCCACTTGCCAGAAATTTGGACTCAGGGCCACTACAAAGCAAACTTGGACCTGCAGAGCCAAGCCCAGGGAATCCAATGTTCTGGGAAACTGCTGACGCATCATCCTGCTACAGTAGTCTAGGAATAAATCCTGAAAGTACAAATGACTGTTGCCATATCTGAATCTGAGAGCACTAGAACCTTTATATGCCACATGAGTTTACTGGAACACGGTTTACACCTGTGGGGGTGGTTCTGTATGAGTTGTCAGAGATACTAACTTGAATAATCAATGTGCTGTCACATGTTATTCCTAAGAGAAAAAACTTTGAACTATATTCCAATATGGACTCTTAAGACCTCAACAAGTTGAACCATCTTATGATTTCTTTCCTGTCTTATAAAAATATTTTACATCTATAGATCTACATGGGTTGATCATTTATTTAGCTAACTTAAGTCCTATTCCTTTAGTGAATCTATTCATAGCTTGGGGTTGCTCCTGGACTCAGGGTTATCAGTTGAGTTCTTTTTTGGCTCACCTTTGGAACAGTCAGTGTATTTAAGAAATAGTCTTTTGGTATGTTGAATTGATTTGGTGCAGGACTTGTAGAATACTAATATTCTTCGCATGTTGAATGTTTATCATGCCCTTTATATAATGGACATGGATGGAGTCAGGAAGAAAGTTGGGAGTACTATTTCTTGATTTAAATGAAAGGTGGAGGAGACCTTTGGCAGAAAGTAGAAGGATCACTTTCTTCTTGTGGAATGTGAGGTAAGGAGGGTCTATCCAATGTGCACACTGTCCACTTTTTCTTCAGGTGAAGGTGATGGCTACCAGGAAGGAAAGTTTCCACAAAAGGAGGCAGAAATTGATGGTTGCAAGTGGTTCAAATGGATGTTTTTTCAACACTTGTAGTACAATGGATAGACTCCAACTGGGGACTACTGTTTGGATGGGAGGGTTTAGGTTGTGGAGACCTTTCATGAATCTTTCTGAAAGGGGGTGGGAAAAAGTGAAGGAGCCTTTGATTGGACCCCCAAAGGCAGAGATTGCAGAAAGGTAGACTTTGATGGAGGTAGGTTTTAGACCTCTTAGATGTAGGGAGTGAAAGAACCCCAATACTTTCTGTATTGGTGCTGAAGTTGGATCGAAGGGGTGTTCCTTCATGTAATTCTTGAACTTGGTCCACTTAGGAATAGGAGCACCTAGTGCTGGGACTAGGTCCGGCTGAGTGCCTGCACCTGTGTTCCTTATGCCCACCACATGGACAGCTATGAGGGACATCTTCTGGTGGATGCACCAGTCCCATATTCAGATGGGTTAGGGAGCTCAATTTCGTGCCACTGTGTTTGTTGATGTAAAATACAACTGTCATATTGTCTGACACCACCTGAATATGTCTCCTGACCAGTATGTTCTGTAGGGAAATCAGTGCCTTGTGGACTGCAAGGAGTTTTAGTTGATTGATGTGTGTTTTCCATTTGGAGACAGCCCATATGCGTTGGCTCTGGTGCCATCTGCAATAGGCATCCCAACCGTTGCTGTTGGTTCCAGTAGCATGATAGGCAGTCCTTGAGTCAGGTTTGATTTCTAAGTCCACCAGGAAGGGCTCACTCTTACAGAAAGAGGCAATCTAAGAGCTTTCTGGGGAGAGTCACGACTGGGGCAGGACACCCTTGTAAAACACAACTGGGGTAGTCTCATGCACAAAGATTACCACTGGTTGACGCTGTATGCCCTATGAGCTGTCGAACCTTCCAGATGGTGGACCTTGGTTTGATGCAAAGACAAAGAGCCGACGTTGTCAGTTTTTCTATCTGGTCTGGTGAAAGAAAGATTTGAGCTTGCACAGTGTCCAGGTAGGCTCCAATGTATGTGATGGACTGTTAGGGAGTAAGCATGGATCTTTCATCATTAACATACAGTCCTAGTTGTTGAAGAAGATTACATGTCTTAGCAATAGAAAGTAGGAGGTCATTTATGGAAACAGCTGCTAGCAACCAGTCGTCTTGAAGTCTCAGGTAGGTGCACAAACAGCCATACATTTAGTAGAAATTCTTGGTGCCGTGCATAGCCCAAGTGGTATCACCTTGAATTCGTACGGTTTGGTACCAATTTGGAATCATTGGGTGTAGTCCAGATGGATGCTTATGTGGAAATATTCACCCTTCTTATCTATGGATGCGAACCAATGCCCTTTTCATAATAGCAGCGGAATGCCTTGTAGGGAGGCCATTTGGAATTGTTTTATCAGAATGAAGTGGTATCCTCTGCACAGGTCCAAAATTAGATGCTGGCCACCATCTATTTTTTAGAACAGTAAAGTACCTCGAATATAATCCATGCTTTACTTCAGATCAGTTGACCTGTCAGATTACACCTTTTGGTAGTAAGCTGTTGACTTCTTCAGTTAGGATTGGAGAGGGAGGAGTTATCTGGACCATTCCGAGAGATGACAATGTCTCAAATTCAATTTTGTATCCATGTTGTACTATGGCAAGTCCCCACTGATCTAATATGATGGTTTTCCAAATGGGAAGATGGTAATTTAGGCAGTCACCAAATGAGAATGAGAGAGAGTGGAACAGGTTTGCACTACCCATCAACGTTGCTTTTTTTGGCGTCTAGCCTTCATTTAGGTTGTTGAAAATGGGTAGCATCCTGACTTTGTTGTTGGTTTGGAGGGTATTGTCCATATTGTTGGTACCAAGGGAAAGAGCTTGGCTGCCTGGTCTAGTAGGTTGGGCATTGAGTCAGTGGGGCCCATGGGCACCTTTGTGCTCTAGAATGGAAAGAGACAATGCCCATGCATTGGGCCGTCACCCTGGCCTTATGGATGGTGTCCAACCATTCATCCGTTCTGGCAAGGAAGAAGCCTTCTCCATCGAATGGCATGCTCTCAGTCCTGGAACAGGTCTCTTAGGGTAGGTTAGCCACCCAAAGCCATGCATGTCTGCATATGGCCACCGCACCAATGAGGGCCCTCATATCACAATCAGTGTGATGGTGAGCCATTGAAATTTGTTGTTTTGAGAGCTGAAAAGCTTTGGCAATGAAGAGTCTGGTAAGCAGCCAGAGTTTCAGCCTTCTGCTGAAAGACCTGGTAGAGGTACAGAAAGACCTGGTACCTCCCCATCAAAGCTTTGTAATTTCAGATGTGGAGGCCCAGGCCCATAGCAGCATATATGTGTTGTGCCACCGCATCCAATGGGCAACCCTCTTGGTCGGTCATTGAGGAGTGTTCTCTTTGTGGCCTTCCTTGGGTGAACTTCACAATGGGCATGGATGGTGCAGTAAGCAGGGTATATCTCTTTCCCGTATGCTGTACATCCCCTTCCAGTACTCAGGAAGTAGGATGTTGGCTGATCAGGGAGTTGCCAGGTGTCTTTCATAGTGCAGACCAGGGTTGGAATAAACAGTATTGCTACCAGAAAAGAGCCCTCCATCTGGATCACATGGAAGATCAGGTTTTCATTTGGCTCAGTAACCTGCTGGGTCTGGATACCCAAGACGTGGGCATCCGGAGAACTTGTTCTGAAAACTGACTAAGGAGATCCAGGGCCTTGGAAGAAGATGACATTGTTGGGAGTTGTGGAGACCAGTTCTTCAGAATCTCTTGAGAGTCAGAGTCCAAAACATAGTCCATCAAGTTGGAAGCGGGTGAGCCAGCTGATGGAAAAGGCAATCTTTGCTCAGTTGCAGACTGTGGTTGAGATTGATGTGGTCAGCATCTCGAGGTGGTTGGGTCCTGCTCGAGTTGATGGCTGAAGTGAGGTGGCGTCCACCCTAGGGTATGGAATGGGCTTCCATGGGAGATGGTTGAAGCCCCATCAGTGAGGGTGCTCAAGGATAGGCCAGACATGCACATGATAGGCATGTCATGAGTGGAGCCAGCTGGAGCCAGGGGTCAGACTAGTTGGCCTAGGAGACCCCTTCTGATTTGCTCTGTTTCTATGTTCTCATCACTGGCAACATCCGTCAGAGTGACAAGAACCCTTTTTCACATCTCCATTTTTAGGTGTCCAGCCTTATTTTTGTGGGCTTGTTTAGTAAACACCTGACAATGTGGGCATTTCTCTACATGATGTTCTTCACCCAAGCAGAAAAGACACAAGTGTCCATCAGTGGAAGGCATGTTATCCTGCACTTCACACACTTTTGAAAGGCTGGTTTGTGCTCCAACAAGAAAGCAAAGATTAAGTCTGAGGCAATAGGGGAGATGATAGAAAGGTTTTAAAAAATTAAATGTAGGTTGGGAAGGAAGCTGTGAAATAAGGGGGAAACCAGCACAATTTTGGCCATCTCCCCACCATGAGTGGGGAGATGGCCGTGATCGTGCTGGGGGGGGGGAGATGGCTGAGATTGAGCCCGTCTCTCCCTCCCCCAGCTCACCCCGTTCTGGCCATCTCTCTCCCCCCCATTGTGCCTGTGATTGCGCCTGTCTCCCCACCCCCAGCGCGCCGCGATGACGGGCGCATGCAGGGATGACAGGTGTGATCTTGGCTGTGCTGGAGGGGTGGGGAGATGGCCACACTTGTACTCAGTGTGCGGAGGGGGAGATGGCCATGATCTTTGTTGTTCTTTGTCACTTTGCTTCACATTTTTCTGATTAAAAAAAATAGTTACAGAACGAATTAACCTTATTTACATTAAACCTTATGGGGACATTTAACTTGGGTCATGACCAATTTGGGTCATGACCAAAGTCCTGGAATGGATTAAGTTCATGAGCCAAAGTATCAATCAATTTATGTATCAATTTCTGGCATTGTGTTTTCAAAAGTGACATCTCTGCAGTTTGGTTCTAAGAATAAATTCTGCTTCTTATGTGAGGCCTCAACAAAATGCTGGTGAGGTGCTGTGGATTTGTGTTCTACTGCTTTTTTTTTTTTTGGTTGTTTTAGTTGTACAACTTTTCTCTTGCTACGATATTGGACATATCTCATTCCCAGTTTTGTAACTGATATTCTTCATCGTGGCCTCCGTGCATCACACATTATGGGTGCTGTGCCTGCGCAGTGCCTGTAGCCAGGAAAAATTCAAAGCTTTAACGGATTTTGGCAGGAATGCCACACCCCTCCCCCACTATACTATAAAGGGCGGAGCACCCACCATTTTCCCGCCTTCTTTTGACCTCCAGTCACTTTGCCTAGAGCCATTCGTTACTCTTTCTTACTCTATTGCATATTACCTTGTTGTTCTTGTTCATTGATTCTTGTTGCTCTTGTCTTGTTAAGAAATCCATTTCCAAGTTTAAATCCTTACCTTTCCCATTTAGGAAAGTTTGTTCCCCCTTTTCCCCTTCCCCCTTCCACCAAAAAAAATTAAAATTAAAAAAAAAAACTTTTCTATAGTTCTATTTCTTGCTTGCTATCCATTCTACTTTTCCTCAGTGGCTTAGCGAGTGGCGTTTCAGAAGTGTTCCAAATGTGGGGCCAAGATGACCCCAACGGGCCCTCATGATTTGTGCCTCTTCTGTTTAGGGGAAGGGCACCAGATTGACAAATGTGGCCACTGTCAGTAATTTACTAAGCAAGCTTGAAAAAACCACGAGAATGGCTGCAAAAAATCCTTTGGGATCAGGCCTTGATCGCATCTGATGAGCTTGCTGCTCAGGCCTCCTCAGCAGGCCCTGCTATGGTGTCTTCCCCTCGCCCACCATCCGAGGGTGCCACCTCCAAGGAGACTACCCACTCCTCTCATTCTTTCTTTCAAAAACAAAAGGAAAAGAGGAAGCATACAGGGTCTGAGGAACCCTCGGCTCTGAAAAAAGCCTAAAAAGGCTAAAAATCGAACTGTAAGCAACATAAGGTTGCCCAGAAGCTGTGAAGAGATTCAGGCTCGACTGCTCCATCGATCCCAACGGCCGCTTCGGTTCCGACCCCTTCTGTCCTGACTGCTCAAGCTGTCATGCAAGTCACTCCGCCGGGATCTCCACAAAGGATCTCCTTATCGGCTCCATCAACTCTGGACCGTTCCAAGTTTGTGGGTCCATGTTGGACGGCGAGATCCGAGACTCTCCTCCCCAATCTCAGGCTGGCTATCCATCGGTGCATTCGCCTACACCAATGCCATCCTCACCCAAGGCATCTCCAAGACCTCAGCCTCAATCTGACATGTGTCACCATCAGCGTGCATCAGACCAGCCTTCCAGAAACTGGGTTCCTATGCTATATGGTGGATTCAGCCCATCCCAATCCTATCCTTGGGACTGTCCTCCACCATATGGGTATTATCCCATGCCTTCGGTGCGCCAACATTGTCCTTGTCCGTCGTGGAGAGATGCTCCTTCAACATCGGCGGCTGTGCTCTCCAGGCCTCCTTCGGTTGGTTCGTCCTCCAGTCCTCTGTACCAATACAATTTGGATTTGGAGGACTCAGAGCAGGCTTTCACCTTGCCTGATGCCGTCATTTCAACCCAGGGACCAGGTTCACTGGAGGAGTCATACTCCACATTTGGAGAGTTAATGGCTCGTCTCGCCAGATCATTGGAGATAGAAGTCCAACATCGGGTTGACCCTAACTCCAACGACTTCTACGATATTGTTCACAAGGAACAATCTTCTGCTATCTCCTTGCGTTTGATCATAACTCTCCAGTAGGCCATGATGGACACTTGGGAATACCCAAATCAGCCACACCCTGCTTTTTGGCGCTATGAGTCTATGTTCAAGGTTAGGGAACAGAACATTCCCTCCCTTCTAAAACATCTGAAAGCGAACTCGATAGTCGTCGAGTTGTCCCAAGGTTGAGAGAATAGAGAGCATTCAACTCCTCGAGACAAGGAGGGTTGTAAGCGCGACCTGATGTCGCACCGTATCTATGCTGCAATGGGCCTGGGCTTGCGGATCTCCAATTACGAAGCTACCATGGCCAGATACCAGTACTTTCTAATGCAGAGACTGCAATCTATAACATTCCAGAACAACAGTGAGATCTGGCCCACATCTTCATTTGCGAGTCCATGCAGCTGGCCATTCAGCAACTGAGTATGGCTCAGCATCATGTGGACTGTGATTCCCGGGCTCTTGGCGGCTCTACGCCGACATGCGTGGCTGCACTCATGCAACTTTCCTGATGAGACGAAGAGACACATTGAAGACATGCCTTTTGATGGGTCTGGACTTTTCAACGCTCACACCAACCACAAACTCGAGCACATCTACAAGCCTCGAGTGACTGCATGGAGAATGGAGATTGCAAATCAGAACAGACGTAAGTAGCCACAGTCTCGTTCTTATAGATATCAGCCTTATCAATAATATACTTCCCTTCAACAATACCAACCTTGACAGCAGCGGAACCGAAAACAACCGGGTGCACGCTTTCAACAAGGTTGTTGCCATCCTGCATTGCAGGTCCTGCATTGCAGCTGCATTGATGGGACGTGTGGACCTATTTTCTCTTCAGCTACCCACCTTCCCCTCTCCCTTTTGGGGACTGGCTGCAAGGCCAACTTCCCATTTGGGAGTCCATCGCATCTGATAAGCGGGTACTTTCCATTGTTGAGCATGGATATAAAATCGGGTTTTATACTGTGCCCCCTTTGGGACCAATCTGTTACACATCTCCCTCAGCGGTCCTCCAAGACGAGGTCTCCCAGCTGCTTCGTAAAGGAGTGATTCGTCAACTTTCTCGCACCATGGGGCTTCACGGTTTCTGCTCAAGATATTTTACGGTCCTGAAACGGGACAGTGGTCTATGCCCAATACTGGATCTACGTGGCATGAACAAACTCATTAAGACTAAGAAATTTCAGATGACCACCCTTCAAAACATCCTTCCGTTGCTCGGGAGAGATGATTGGTTCGCATCTCTGGACTTGAAGGATGAGCACTTCCATATCAGATTCCATCCGTCACATAGACGATTGCTCCGGTTTACTGTCAGTACCGACCTTTTCAAGTACAACGTTCTCCCATTTGGACTCACAACTGCTCCACGAGTCTTCATGAAATGCATGGTTCCTGCTTGTGCCCATCTCAGTCTACAAGGCATCCATATTACCCCTATTTGGACAATTGGCTGATTGTCTTCTCCTCTAGAGAGAGCCTACTTTCGGCCATCGATACCACTTGCAATCTCTTAGATAGACTTGGACTTTGTATTAATGTTGAAAAATCCTGCGTTGTTCCTTCACAGGTCATTGAGTTCATTAGAGCACGCCTTGACTCGATCCAAGCCAGAGTGTTTCTACCACAAGCTCAGAAGGACAAGCTTTGGTCTTCCATTCATTGCATTTCCAACAGTAGAGTTGTTCCCATGCTTTCCATCCAGAAACTGCTCGGTCATATGGCCTCCACAGTTGCAGTCGTACCAAATGCCAGGCTGCAAATGCGACCCTTGCAACTTGGTTCAACCGCCTCTTTCACCCACAGTGCATTCTTCTGCATCGCCTACTGCTGTGCCCCCTTTCATCTTTCGGACTTTGACTTGGTGCATGATCAGCGACAACCTCTCCACAGGGGTCCCTTTTCACCAGACACAACCGACCATGACTCTACACCAACACCTCCCTTACAGGATGGGGAGCACATTGTGCCAGTCTTCACACTCAAATCACCTGGCAAGGTCACAAAACGTACAGGCACATCAATTATCTGACACTTCTAGCGGTTTTCAAAGCTCTCAGGTCTTTCGAGTCTACCCTTCAGGACCAAATAGTTCAGATAGCCTCAGACCATTCTATATCAACAAACAGGGCGGCACGAAATCTGCGTCACTAGCACATCTTGCTCTTAGTTTTTGGGGCTGGTGTATCCCCAGGGGGATTAGTCCACTAGCGGACCATCTTGCTGGAGTCGACAACGAAGAAGCGGATGCCCTCAGCAGACATATGTTGACAACTCATGAGTAGGAGTTGGATTGGCAGGTTTGTCACCACCTCTTCCAATGATGGGGCACTCCGGACATTGATCTCTTTGCCTCATTCAACAATTCGATATGCACGAAGTACTGCTCTTGGGCGGGCATTAGCCCGAATTCGATGGAAGACACATGCAAATCAGTTTTTGCTATGCTGCTGGCAGCAAGGAAAGAGCAATCTGTGTCAAGATCTCTGTGCAAGCATGTGTTCCTAGACTCCCATGCCAGCATCACATACTGTCCTATGTTATAGGCCAAAAAGCTTATGCACCTTTCAAATGGTTCATTGTGGGATATGTGTTTGCTGGTAGAGTGAGAAAGGGAAGCAAAAGGACCAAGATCCCATTTCACAGGCCATTACAACATGCCTTGGGTGACTGTTCAACAATCAACCACAGTAACTGGGCCGCCTCCCCACCCCTCTGCCCATCTACAACCAACAGCTATTTGTTTCCCAACAGCTAGGCTGCTTAGCAAAACAGGCAGATGTACGACTAAATCCACTAACAAGATCAAAGGGCATATGGAGGAGGTGGTAGAGGAAGCAGACGGTTGTAAATAAACAGCAATTATGGAGAGAACTTTGAATGGAAGGCCTTAGGTTCTTGGGAGTTGATCCAGGAAACTACCTCACCCTTTCCTTTAGCTACGGAAATGCCTTTATCAGTGAATCCATGCAGGACAATGCACACAGCTCTTGATCAGAAAGGAAACTCTGTGTCATGATCGAACCACAGGCAGAGAATGGTCTGAGAGGTAACCAAAAATAACTGCCTACCGTTCAGCAGGACCATCCATCCACACAAATCCACAGTAATCCAGACTACCCTATGCTCCTGCTTGGCAAAATTAGCTGCAACAAAAGCCAAGCAACATGGCCTAAGGCAAGACCAGATTCCTGAAAGACAGGTTGCTTACCTGTAACTCATTCTTTGAGTGAAAATGCCCTCCTCCTAGCCCTCTCCACCTTGATCTCACTAGGGGGAAGGGTATTTGGAGGAGGAGTTCCAAAGAGGATCTTACTGGATGGGTAGGAATATATGGAGAGAGGTGCTCCCTGGTCCCAAGCCGTTTAGGGCTTTATATGTCAAAGACAATACTTTGAATTGGGCCTGGACTAGAACAGGGAACCAGTGCAGCTGATGGAGGACCAGTGTAATATGTCCTTACCAGCCAGTTCTCGTAAGCAGCTGCACCACCCTGTTTTGTAGATCCAGTCCATTTTCAAAGGTTACCCATGTAGAATGCATTAGAGTTGTCCAGGTGAGAGGTTACCAGTACATGGGTCACTGTGGCAAGGCTCTGTTCATTCAAGTAGGAATGTAGCTGAGAAATAAGCCAAAGCTGACAGAAGACGCTCCTGGCCGAGTCCATCTGAGAAAACAGGGAGAGCTTGGGGCCCAGGAGCACCCCTAAGCTACAAACCTTGTCCTTTAGGGGGAGTTCAACCCTGTCCATGGTAGGTTGAACATTTCCTGGTTGGAGTGCAGGAGTGTCTTGTCTGGATTCAGCTTCAGTTTAATGGCTCTCATCCAGCCCATTATCAAGTTCAGGCACCAGTCCTGGACAGCTACCACCTCATCTGGGTCAGATGAAAAAGTGAGGTAGAGGTGGGTATCACCAGCATACTGATGGCACCTCAGCCCACACCTCCAGCTGACCTCACCCAGTGTTTTATGTAGATGTTGAAAAGCATGGGGGACAGAATTGAACACTATGGAACTCCATGACACAGTCACCATGGCACAGAGTGACAGTCCCCCACACCACCATCTGGAACTGGTCAGCTAAGTAGCAGTGGAACCACTGCAGAGCAGTGCCCCCTACTCCCAACCTGGCCAGATGCTCCAGGATACCATGGTTGATGGTATCAAAAGCTGCCAAGAGATCCAGGATCTCTTGAACTCCCTTATATTTCTCCCTGCAAAGGTTATCCCACAGGGTGACCAAGGCAGTCTTCATCCTGAACCCAGGTTGAAAACCTGATTGAAATGGGTCTAAATAAACAGTTTCCTCCAAAAGTGCCTGGACAAGCCGGCCCACCACCTGTTCAGTCACCTTGCTCAAGAAGGGGATATTGGCTATTGGTCTAAAATAGTTTGCATTGCTCAGATCCAGGCCTGGCTGCTTTAGGAGTGGTGTTATCACAGCCACCTTTAAAGGGGCTGGCACCACTCTCTCTCAAGGAAGCATTGACAGATTCTTGAACCCAGGAAACCCCCTCCCTAGATCTCCCAATAAGCAATGATGGGCAAGGGTCAAGTGGTGGGTCACACTTGTATAAGCACCCTGTCCACATCATCGGGCCGCAGTAATGGACAATGATCCAATAAAACAAGATCAGATGGTGTGTTGGACACCTCTAGGACAACTGGAACAGCTATGGAACTAGGACAACTATGGTATCCAAGTTGAAGCAAATTCAAGTGATTTTGCTATCAAAGTGTTGCACAAATTCATCATAGTGGACTGCCGAGGGTTCAGTGATATTTCTTTTGGGGCCAGAGTCTAGAAGGCCCTGAACCACTCTGAACAGCTCCACTGGACAGCACTCCGAGGATGCAATGCAGGTGGAGTAAAAGAGTATTTTAGTCACCTTTACCACCACAGAATAGCCTTGAATAAGCACTAAGCTGTGTTTGGATGGATTTGGCCTGAGTTTTCCTTCACCTGAACTCTAGCCATCTCTCCACCTGCTTTATCCCCCTCAACTCAGATGCATACCAAGGAGAGGTTGGGCTTTACAGGTGGGGAGAGAGCACTTGGGGTTGATTGTGTCAACTGCCTGGGTCGTCTCTCTATTCCACAGAGAGACCTGGACTTTGGCAGGAGCACCTACCATGCCAGCCAGAAAACCCCTCAGAACCTTCTAGAAATCTGCAGGATCCATTAGACTCCACTTAATGAGTCCCCCACTCCTGCAAAGGGAAGAGAAAGCTGAATGTTCAAACCTCAAGAGCAAGTTATCTGTCCGTGACAAAGGGGTAGTTGTCAAATCCCCTACCACCAGATCACCATCATCCCGCCCAGTTGAGAAAACCAGGTCCAGAGTGTGTCTCTTCACATGTGTCAGGCTGATGACATGTTGAGATAGCCTCATGGTTGTCATAAAGTTCTGAGCCATCCTGGACAAAGTAGCCTCAGCGTGGAAGTTGAGGTCACCCGGGACCAACATCATGGGGGTCTGCAACGCAAATTCAGAGACAACCTCTGTCAGGTGGGTAGCAGGATGGATGGTAAACTAGCAGAATTCCTAATCTTTCCCGATCACCCACACCAGATAAAGACACTTAATGTTGTCTGAAACCAGTCACTGATGGGAAGAGTGTTAATATGGTGGCATATTTTGTATTTTAGCATCATTGCTTTTGCCTCTGAAAATGAATTCATCCTCCATGTGGAAAGAGGTTTCCCACTCCAGGTCTGTGCCTACTGGTAGTGGCTGCCCTAGATTTTAGGAAGGAATTTTTCCCAGCTGTGTATGGAATTATTGGGGACTGAACCAGAACTGCTTCATGCAATGTGAGTGTTGTATCACAGGGTTATAAGCCCTTCTTCCCCATTATCTGCTGCTTACAAGAGCTGGTGCTGTATGCTGAATTAGTCTCTTCGTGAACTGACTCAGCTTGGGAGAGGGACAGATGTCATTTAGTGTGGTGCAGACAGAAGAGACAGAGGTAAGGTCAGATCAGGGACCCAAAGTAGCTCAAGTGGTTGAATGGATAGCTATAATTTGAAGCTCACAGAAAAACATCTCTGCCACAATTCCTGCAAGTATTCATTTCTGTGTATCTTGCATCTCAGTGCGTTGCTTGAAATGATTCATGGACGTTTGCTAATAGTATCAGGGATGTAAATTTTTCTACAAGTCCTCAGCAGCAGAGCAGTTAGATTCCAGGAGGTCGTTCTCTGTCTGCTTTACAGTTAAGCTTTCTCTGAACCACTTGAAAAATAATGTCCACCATTCTTAAATGAGTTTTGCAATTGTACATCTCTAAAACCCAGAGGAAAGTAGTCTCCTTGTCTTTCCCCATTGTACTGATATGGAGTGTTTGTGCCTGGTACATCATGGTGCCTCCTGGCTGTCTGTTCTTGCTTTCTTGAAAAAGATTGAAATCAGATCCTTTAAGTGAAGTATGTAGTGAATTTCAGCAGGGTCCAGCACTGAGCTTTTGTTGGGTGGTTGCAGTGAAGCCAGATTCAGAAAACTGGAATTTTGAAGTTTGGCTGATCCTTTCTGCTGTAATAAATAAATTAGTATTCCCCAGTGATGTGGGGTGGAAATTTTTCCAGTGCTATACCTTTTCATGGATTTTTTTTCCATTTCTTAAGTTCATTAGTAACAATGAATGATGACTATGATTCACTGAACAGTTTAAATCAGGACAAAGAGTTTTTCACATGTCAATTGGTTTACTTAGTGCCAGGATGTTTGTCCTCTCAGCTGCAGCAGTAGTGAGAATAGTTATGTTAATAATGTGATTGTAAGTGTCACTGAATTTCCTTCTAACGAGTTCTCAGCTTTCCACACCCATATGTGCTGTTATAAAGAACTTAAACCCTTGGTAATGCTCCTCCTCTCTGATGGAATAGGCTGTTGTCTTAGATAAGTCAGTCTAAGTCAGTCAGCAGTCAGTCTTTAAAATGCCAGAAGATTCTGGTTTTGCTACAGTGCACCAACCTGGTGTCCCTCTAGAAAATGAGTGGATGCAAATTGCATATAGGAAAACCTGGCAGTTTCTGAGTTAACATGTGATCATCACATATTTTTCTAGTGATTAGTCCTATCATGTATGTGACAGGATGCATATATATCGTTGAAATACATCTGTGTCTCAGGATTAAGTGGAACTATTAAGTAGCAACAGTGAAGCTGAAGCTATCCCCACAACCTTAACAAAGGAGAGTTAAACTCTGTTGAATCTAATGAATTGTTGTCTGCATATCGTGCACGGTTCTTTGGGTTGCTAAAGTTTATTAGAGAGCAATCCTGCAGGCTCTGGGTGAGCATCCCCAGGGACCATAGGATTGTTTGGATTCCTTCTTCTGAGTTCAGAGATCCTACCCAGTTTCCTGACCCCTTGCAGCCAGTTAGGGAAGAACCATGCCAGCTGTCTTCTGAATTTGGAAAAGCAACCTTGGAAGAGGGGGTAAGGGGGCATTCCAGCAGGCAGGGAATTACCTAGGGACGTCATGGGCTCTCCCACACTGAAGGCAGTAGGACAGCCATCTGTCAGGGGTGCTTTAACTTGGAGTCCTGCACCGAGCAGGGGTTGGACTTGATGGCCTTACAGGCCTCTTCTACCTCTACTGCCCTATGAGTCTATGATTGAATAAGCTGAAATCTAATCCAGACAAAATGGAAATGCAGTTGATTGATGATTCTAGCCGTCTGGTAGTAGGTGGACACCCTGTCTTGGATGGGGTCTCACTCCTTTTGCTGTTCACATTACCAGACTTGCATGGATACTACACAAGTGAAATAAGCTGCTGTTGAAATACTGCTTTGGTAAGCTACTGATTCTGAACAGGACTGATGTGAATGCTTTCTCAGAGTGGCATTGTGTGGGCAGGCGGATACCTTTCTTGCATTTTGCTTGACTGACCCAGGTAACATAACTGAAAGTGCCTCTTGGGACAGTAAAGGACCTAGAAAAATGACTATTTTATTATCTTCTTCCCCACAGGACGGTGGCAGCTGAAGTAAGAAAGCAAGTGTCCCGAGAATATGGCAACTCCCCCCAACTCTCCAAGAAGCGTGGTGGCACCCCACAGTCTGTAAGTTCCCTGGTAGGGTCATGGGGGGTTCCTCAACAATTCCTGATGAAATTGAACCTCTCCTCTCCAGTTCTCAGTCATTTAAACAAGCCTAAAAAGCTTCTTTTTAAGGTTGCCTTTGACTCATTTGCAAATGGGTCATAGGATCCTGGGTCAACAGCTTTTCTGCTCTGGTACTGCCTACATGTTGCTGCTGTGAGTCTTCCCTTTTTAATATCAGTTGCTTTGAATGGGCCCTAAAATAATGGATCAGGGACATGGGGAGAAGCACTGAATTATTTGTTATCCTTTCAATAAAAGAAGTCACCTCCCCCCCCCCCCCAAATCTTTATTTCAGAAGCTTGGTTTAGTGAAGAAAAGCCTGTGAGCTGCTCCTCCTGCAGGAAATGATAGGGAAGTAGGATTTCACAGGAATTATTTGCATTATTCCTTTAGGCCACATTCATTCCCAATCCTCAGTAGGCCTTCTATAACAGAAGGGCTACTGGAACTGG
The DNA here is from genome assembly GCF_004798865.1 of Varanus komodoensis. Taxonomy (NCBI): domain Eukaryota; kingdom Metazoa; phylum Chordata; class Lepidosauria; order Squamata; family Varanidae; genus Varanus; species Varanus komodoensis. The sequence continues at coordinate 66,017 of NW_025335359.1, forward strand.
TCCTAAGAGTTGCTGTCTTTTGGGTCCAATCATTCCTTTGGCAGTGTTATAAAGAGAGCATAGTTTGGTGAATAGTGGATAAAAGGAGTTGCATTTCACAAATTCACCAAATTTCTGTGTTCATCTTAGATGGGCAGAAGGAGCAGAACAGGAGCTGTAATTTCTGGGCTTCAGTGATTGTAGCATCTGTTGTCTTGGGGCTTTTTAATGCTTGCACGGCAGTGTATGTATTCTATTGCAGGTTTCCATCTTCCAGGTATGAAAGAATAAGGAAGTGGAAATTTGAGTGGGGCATGACTAGAGATGTTGGGTTCCTTTGAAAGGGTATCGACAGTTGCAGTCTACCATATTTCTGTGCATGCACATATGTGTGAATTCTTTCCATTCTTGCTTCTGTAAGGTTACTGCTGGCCCCACTTAGTATCATCTGCCCTCTGGCCTTGAGATATTTTAAGGGCTTCCTCTCTGGCTTTTGTGTGTTCCTAAGCGAGCCTTTCCGTAAGCAGGCATACTTGCTTTCCTCTCACTTAGCCACAGCCACACAGTTTGCTGCCTGGAGTTCAAGCAGATGTAAATTGCCAAGAGAAACTTTTGCATCATTCCTTGTTGCCATTTGTTATAAGAACAAAAGGTTTCATTTAGGCACTCTTCCAAGTGGCGTGTGGCATGTGGTGTAATTTTTGGCTTGAAAGAGAAGAAGGAAGGTTCCCCTCAGCAGCTGTTTCTTCTTACCCTTCTCTGAACAAGAGTAATTCAGCAGCACAACCACTCTGAATCCTACTGCAGTTGTAAAGATTAAAGAGTGGCACTTTGTATAGTGTGGTGGATGCAGCCGGCTCAGGGAGGCAAGTGATGTGGTATGGTTGGTGGGGCAGGATGCAGGAGCTAGAGTGATTAACTAGTCTAAAAGATGGTCCCCAGCACACCTCATTATTTTGAATTCTGCCCCCTTTTCTTCGTGGTCACTGTGCATCACACATACAGGCTCTGCACCCGCATGAGGCCTGTTGTTGGGAAGATTTTCCTAGTTAAGCTTGCTTTGGTGGGAGCCCTGCCCCCTCTCCCCCGGTATATATAGGAGGGGCCCCCACCATTTCCCCCAGTTCTTTTATGATAATTGTTTTGGATGCCTTGGGTTCTCCTTCCTAGATCTTTTCATCAGCTGTTTGTGAACTTTCTATTAACCTTAAATCTTTTTCCCTACTTGCTTGAAACTGCACTTCCTACATTTTTCTTATTCATACCCATTTTTTACGTACACTTATCCAACCCCCCACCCCCACCCAAATAAACCCCACAAACCCTTCTATCGTCTGCTCTTCCTTGGACTTCTTACTTCAGCTATTTCCCTCTCCCTCTCCCCTAAAGGCACTCAGGGCAGCATTTAGGAAATATGTAGCACACAAACGCCCTCCATAGATGAGCATTCTCTTTGCCTTTTTGGTCCCGGCAAAGACCACTAGGTAGAGTCTTGTCCACATTGCCAGGCTTTTACCCGAGAAGCTTGGAAAAATTGAGCAGGCCAGCTCAAAACAGAAATGTGGAGCCATGCACTCATGGCCATGCAGTCAGTCACTTCAGACCTGCTGGAGCACCCCTCCATTGCTTGGGTAACTCCTGCCTCTCATGCACTGTCAGCAGCTGCTGGGGCCACACCAGCCATTCCATCCACACCGTCCAAGCCTGGGCACGTGCATGATGAAGAGAGGCATTTCCAAGAAGAATGACGACGTCATTATGGGGGGACTTCAGTTTCCCTGATATATGCTGGGAGAGCAGTTAATTTCCAACTGCTAGTTGATTTTTCAGGCATGTACAAAGTGAAGAGCACAGGGCTGCAAGAAAGATAATTGAAATGAATGCATATAAATGCTACAAGTATACTGGGGAGCTCCCATAGATTGGGTTTGGATTGATCAGTGATCTGTCACAGACCATACATTGAGCAAGGCAATCCCAGTGCTGATAGCTGCTAGTCCAGAGGAAGTAGCTGGTAGAAAATTAGAAAGAAAGTAGAAAATCTGTATAGCTCCCGATCCAAATGGCAGCTGGAAGTAGCCCAACATTCTCTGCATGCCTGGGGTGCAGAAAGGTGAGGGCTATCCTGTGTGCTGGTCTTGAGACCCCTTTTGGACAACCTAGTCTCTTCCGGGTAGTCTGTAAACTGCCCTTGTGAAATGACACAGTGGTTTTCATGGCAAGAGTAAACTGGCAATTGTGGTAAAGGCAGAAGAGTGTGGAGCTTGGTATTGGTTGCCGAATTCAGGATCTTGAGAATTTGATTTCAGCCCTAATCAGCTGCTTACCCTCAACTTCGTATTATGTAGCAGAAGCAAAACATGAACACACAGAATAAGCAATTCCCAAGGAAGATTACTTAACTGTTTTTATTCACTTAGCTTTTTCATAGTGATGGTTTTTAAAGGCAGAGTGCCCATCACCCATTGTTTTGTCTTCTGAGTACTGCAGGCATTCCCCTTGCATAAACTTGTTTGTGTACAATGAAAAGGAAGGCATATGTTCCTGACTTATGGCCTGGTATTAAGTCCTAGTCTACAGGTAAGATGGTAATGAAATAAACTCCTGCAGACAGATAAGTCAATTAGTGTTGCCTCTTACATTTAAAGTCACTGGTTATGCAAAAACATTCTGGGCTAGTGAAGCAATGGGGGAGGCCCCCCTGCAAATCACTGCACTGATGGGCATTTGTAAGTCCTTTGTTAGGCTGAGACCAGGAATAAAGAAAAAAAATCCTTATTTTAGAAATGGTGCTAGATAGACTTTTGAGAGAAGCCAGCTTTGATGGTGATACCTGCTTTTGGAGAGCTGGGTTATGCTTCATGGTAGATAGCCCCATCTTGCTAGAGTCCAGCATTCTTGATCATACTCCTTGGTTAGTGTTAGAATGTTGTGTTTGGGGTTCTGATTTATACTACTTGAAATGCTATTCTTCTATGGCAAAGAAAACAATTTATGAAGAAATAATTTTCTTCATGCATAGCTAAATTTCATATTCTCCAAGGTAAATAAAGAACAGATACTACATTGATGTACAGTATATCAGTTAGACTTTTAGCCATATCATAGATTACAGATAGGATATTTGTAAACTTAATGGAAAATTAGGTGATACGGTCTTTTCCTCCAGTTATCTTGGAGTTGGAGAGGGAAGCCATGAGCCAGGAAGCATTTATTTGAAAGGTGTTGAGTCCCAAGAAGTGTAGGTTCAGATCCCATTGGTTAACCTTGGGCAAGTGATCATTAGTTCTCAGGTCTGTAAAACGGGAAACAGTAGCTAGCTATTTGTCTTCAAAACCTGTATAATGTAGTGGTGATGAAGAAGAGAAATGTTATTAGGTGCTATGCAACACATGGAAAACATTGCATAAATTGTATGTATATATTAGCCTGAGCCCCTGCAAACTAATCCTTATCATCTCAATTATCAACAACAATTACTACAACAAGCATGGTAAAAGGACTCACCAGGCAACTTAAGCAAGAGGACTGCACCTTATGCTCCTTTCTCATTTGTACCCCCCTTCTTTTCCTCTGGAACTCCTCTCAGGTGCCTCTGACAGAAGTGGTGGAGCCACTAGACTTTGAGGAGTACCTTTGCAGCCACTTGCCAGATGCAGAGCCAGGTCCTCTTCGAGACCTGGTTGAGTTTCCTGCTGATGATCTGGAAGTGATCCATGAACCTCGAAACTGTCGAACACTGGAACTTGGTGTCCCTGAAGATGGGCAAGTGGTCTTTTTTAATAATTGTGTGGTTCTGCTGATACCTGAGAGAACTTTCTCTGCTTTGAATTGCTTCTGCAGTTGGTTCTGCATTCATTCACTGTGGTACCCAGGGTCAAGGCATGTTAGGGTTGTTAGGACAAGAACTTGGCAATTATTTTACTGGTTTTGTGCTATTGCCTAGTCAAAACATGTGCCAGGCAGCCACCTGTATGAGTGAGAGAGAACAGGCTGCTCTAACATAGAGCTGGGAGTTCTGTTTGCAGATGTCCCAGAAAAAATTCCTGCCCAGGACACAAGCTGCCTTACTTCTGAATAAGGATGTAGCTTATGCTAGTGTGATTGAGGATACAGATGACCTAGGCATTCATATTTATTCATTTATCAGGATTCAGAACTATGGGCTCATTGTGGGGAATGTACTTATTAAAAGCAAGAAAGATGATAAATTTATGGATCAATGCATTTCAAGAATAGTGTATAATATTCTTTATATTTTGTCTTGTCACTAAATATGTTGTCAGTGGGACAACTTGGGGACTGTTTAACAAGTTGGAATTGTGAGATGCCCACATGTAAATATACATTTTCACAATTCAAGCCTACAGGCACAAAATAAAACCAAAGTACAGTCAACAGTATAGGGAAGTAACAGTACAAGGATTTCTGAAACACCAACACAGTTTTAAAAATTTAAAGGCTGAAATGACTGAATGAGCAAAAGGTATTTACTTGGCACTGAAATGACGACAAAATAGGTGCCAGGTGAGGCTGTCTGCAGAGAGGATTCCACAGTCAGGGTGCAATCATTGAAAGGCTTTCATATTTGGTGGAGGCAGCTGGGGAAGGCAACCTTAGTGTCTGGTTAGGGATGTTGTTGTTAGTCATGAAGTCGTGTCTGACCCATTGTGACCCCATGGACAACATTCCTCCAGCCCCTCCTGTCCCCCACCATCTTCTGGAGTCCACCCAAGTTCACACCAACTGCTTCAGTGGCTCCTTCTATCCACCTCATCCTCTGCCGTTCTCTTCTTCTTTTGCCGTCAATTGTTCCCAGCATTAGGCTTTTCTCCAGGGAGTCCTTCCTTCTCATTAGGCGGCCACAGTATTTGAGTTTCAGCTTCAGTATCAGGCCTTCTAAAGAGCAGTCAGGGTTGTTCTCCTCTAGGACTGACTGGTTTGCTCTCCTTGCAGTCCAAGGGACTCGCAGGAGTCTTCTCCAGCACCACAATTCAAAGGCCTCAATTCTTCAGCGCTAAGCCTTCCTTATGGTCCAGTCTTCATAGCCATACATTGAAAGGTTAGGGATATGCACCAGGAAATGTTCAGATAATCTGTTTCCAAACTGTTTAGTGCTTTAAAAGTAAAGACAAACACTTTTGGATTGGACTCAAGATGAAAACAGATTGGATGCCAGAGCAAATTATTGTGCACTGGTGTAATAGGTGATCGTATCTTCCAGTCCCAGTCAGCCAGTCTTGCTGCCCTATTTTGGGCTGGCTGAAGTTTACAGTTTTTTTTTTCAAAGGCAGCCTTACCTACCTTTGCAGTAATCCTACCAGGATGTCACCAGAGCATGGATAACTGTAGCAAGGCTACAATGTAGAGCAATAATCCCCCCAGCACCATTTTCTGGATTTGACTTTCAGGTACAGTAAAATTCTTGCAATCCAGTCACTCCAAGCCCCAGTCCAGATAGCCTGCTCAGAAAGATGCAGTGGTTAATAGTATCAAAAGCCCTGATTGAAATAGATTTAAGATCCAAGTGTGCCTTGAATCTGCAAGCAACTACTCACTCAAGCAACTTGTGCAGTTGGGAAAATTTGCAATTGGCCTACAGATTTTTCTCTTCTGAAACCAGGTTAGGTTTCTTCATGAGTTGCCTAATAACAACTACTTTCAAAGAGGGTGATATCACTTATTTGTCAAGGAGTACTGTTCAGGCTCCTGGATCCAGATGAACAGCCCCTCCCTGTTGACAGTAATAAGCCATGGGGGTAAGGTGCAAGCAGCATGCTTCTTAGCTGGACTTAGGCAAGCAGCGTGTTCCCATCCTCAGACCTTAACAACTAGAACTCATGGAAGAAGCTTGGACCAGATAGTGCTCTAGACACTTCCATGAAATAAATAGTACTATGATATCCGTGAGCAACTGTCTCACAAATGCCTCTTCACAGTTGTTACCAAGTGTGCCACCATATTGCTGCCAGGGCTAGATTGCAACAGGGCTCCACCCATCAGGAAAAGTTTCTCTGGACAACACTGAGAAGAGGCAGTGGTAGTAGAACAAAGCTCAGTCACTGTCATTGTCCTGTAGCAGGCTCCATGTTGTTGTTAGTTGCGAAGTCATGTCCGACCCATCGCGACCCCATGGACAACATTCCTCCAGCCCCTCCTGTCCCCCACCATCTTCTGGAGTCCACCCAAGTTCACACCAACTGCTTCAGAGACTCCATCTAGCCACCTCATCCTCTGCCATCCCCTTCTTCTTTTGCCATCTATTGTTCCCAGCATTAGACTCTTCTCCAGGGAGTCCTTCCTTCTCATTAGGTGGCCAAAGTATTTGAGCTTCATCTTCAGGATCTGGCCTTCTAAAGAGCAGTCAGGGTTGATCTCCTCTAGGACTGACTGGTTTGCTCTCCTTGCAGTCCAAGAGACTCGCAGGAGTCTCCTCCAGCACCGCAATTCAAAGGCCTCAATCCTTTTTCACTCAGCCTTCCTTATGGTCCAGGCTTTCACAGCCATACATTGCAACTGGGAAAACCATATCCTTGACTATATGAACTTTTGTTGGCAGGGTGATGTCTCTGCTTTTTAGTATGCTGTCTAGATTTGCCATAGCTTTCCTCCCAAGGAGCAAGCATTTTTTAATTTCTTAAAAATTAATTTTTAAGTGCTGGCATATTGAGTGTAGCACTTTTACTGCATCATCTTTTAAGATTCTAAATAGCTCAACAGGAATACTGTCGCCTCCACTAGCTTTGTTGTTGCTCAGACTTCCTAAGGCCCATTTGACTTCACATTCCAGGATGTCTGGCTTGAGGTCAGTGACCACCCCTTCGTGGTTATCAGGGACGTTAAGCTCTTTCTTGTATAGTTCTTCTGTGTAATCTTGCCACCTCTTCTTAATCTCTTCTGCCTCTGTTAGGTCCCTGCCATTTTGGTCCTTTATCATGCCCATCTTTGCATGAAATGTTCCCTTCATATCTCCAATTTTCTTGATGAGATCTCTGGTCCTCCCTATTCTATTGTTTTCTTCTATTTCTTTATACTGTTCATTGAAGAAGGCATTCTTAACTCTTCTAAGCTGTTCTCTGGAATTCTGCATTCAATTGGGTATCTTTCTCTTTCTCCCTTGCCTTTCGCTTTCCTTCTTTCCTCAGCTATTTGTAAAGCTTCCTCAGACAACCATTTTGCTTTCTTGCCTTTCTTTTTCTTTGGGATGGTTTTAGTTGCTGCCTCTTGTACAATGTTGCAAACCTCCGTCCATAGTTCTTCAGGCACTCTATCTATCAGATCTAATTCCTTAAATCTATTTGTCACCTCTACTGTGTATTCATCAGGAATATGATTTAGGTCATACCTGAGTGGCCTAGTGCTTTTCCCTACTTTCTTCAATTTAAGCCTAAATTTTGCAACCAGAAGCTCATGATCTGAGCCACAGTCAGCTCCTGGTCTAGTTTTTACTGACTGTATAGAGCTTCTCCATCTTTGGCTGCAGAGCACATAGTCAATCTGATTTCTGTGTTGACCGTCTGGTGATGTCCATGTGTAGAGACGTCTCTTGGGTTGTTGGAAAAGAGTTAGGCTCCATAATGATCTCTAATCTACATTCAGCCATATTTTTCATGAGTTTTTCAGTGCTGTTATACATCTAGCTGTCACACATTTAAATGTACACTTAGCCCATGCTGATGAGACAAGATGTTGGATGAGCAACATTAGCTGGGCTCAGCTCTTCCAAACCTGTAGTACTAAACCCAGCAGCTTTCATTTGTTGTCCAGAAGACAAACGTGCCAATTGCTAATAGAAGATGCAGCTGACATTCCACCCTGCAGGGAGGTATGCTGCTATTTTCTTCCATCAGCTCAAGCTTTTGCACCATACAGAGTTCATTGCATCAGTCCCTCTTGGTTTACAAAGCCAGGAGTCACAGCCACCAGTTCCCAGTTTGAAAGGAAAGGCCACCTTGGCAGATAGGGAACCTATTCTTGATCACCACTGAACCCTGAAGCAGAGCAAGCAACCCTAGCCTCCACCTGATGCAAGGAAGGCTTCTGTTGGAAGGAAGCATTTAGCCTACTTGCCAAGCACAGGGGTCAGGCTTCTAGTTGGCCTGTAGCAGGAATCTGCAAAGGTAAGGCAATTGTGATCTATGCAGGAGAAAAGTAGCTCCAGGGGAAGTTATCGTTTGTGGAGAGAAACTTGATTCTAAATTAGCCTTGCAAATAAGTCTGTGGAAATTACTGATTTGTATGCATTTTTTTACTAGCCAATCTGCTGTGTCCAAATTTTTCCCTCTTCTTTGCTCTCCAGGAAGCAGGATGCACATGTACGAGATGCTGTGCAAGTCTACACAGAAGACTGGGTCATTGTCCAGAGGAAGTAGGTTTGGTAGCTGTGTCCTGTTCTTGCACTCTGCTTAGGAAAGAATGGTTTTCTGCCACTGCAGTGTGTGGATGGAAATTTGACGAATCACACAGTTCATCTGTTGGATGTGGTCAGAGTACATATCACTGAAAGATACTTTTGGTAGCAGAGCATTGTGTTTCAGAAAGGGGAAAATGGTTAACCCTTTTTCCAGCTATGATGTTGATTCTTCCCATTTCTCATCCATATTGGCAGTCATGTGGACCTCCTTAAAACTATCATAAACAGCCTCTATCTCTTTGATGATGCTACCGGAAAAGTTGAACAGAAAGGCAGGAAAGCATTGTTTGGAACTTCCTTTAAAGTGCATTAATTGCTCATTGTTCATTTAGAAGTGCCCTGAAAAAATTGTATGGGCTTTAATTATATAAATACACATTTGAGACACAGAGGCCTTCGCCTTTCAAATCCTTTCACTACATGCATAATTATTGCTTTGTCTGTCAGCCACTGATGATGGAGCAGAAGATAAGAACTCTGGGTAGAAGCATGCCTACTGTATTTCTGCGAGGGGCCTTGGCTTCTGCAAAACAAGCACTCCCTTGCCCCATTCCACCATCTTTGATAGGTGGTGTTGCTTATTAAACAGATGAACCCAGTTGATCTCAGATTGTTCTGAACAAAGGAGTGGGTCAGCTGTATTCACTATGTAGCTGGCGCAAGAAGCAGCTATGCATGGGCACCTGCCCTAGTTGCTGCTGCTGCTATTGTTGTTGTTATTACATTGCATTTATATCCTGCATTATATCCTGTATTCTATCATACCACACTGGCCAAGCTGTTGGAACTGGCTAGACATCCATTTCAAGCTTTCTGCTGTAGCACTTAGTAAACAAGTAGAGGGCCCAGCAGAGGAACCCAGAGCAAACCCTTCACCAGTCACCAGCTGGGATGGTACAGGAAGCCAGCAAGCAATCTGATGAGCTGTTTTTGGGCCATTTCATATGCGCTAGCTAGTGTGAAGGCACAGACTAATTTTTGCCAAGTGTGTTACCCTGTGGAGGAGGCACACAGGTGTGCTACTTTCTCTTTGACCTATAATTGTAGCAGTACAAGCAGTTACATTCATACCTACAGGGGTCTTCCAAGTGAGGCTGTTATCATGCATTCCTGCTGCCTCAGACACTGGTGTTATAGGATATGTAGGAATGCCTTTCATTTGAGCCACTATTACTTCCATTTTTTTCTTATCAAGAAAAATATTCTAAAGAGGGTGGTATAGAATAGGTACACAGTGCCTTCTGAATGGTAGGAGGCCTTGGCTATAAGCCACCTGAGTTAGTTGGGAATCTGTGCCCCTCAGTCCCAGGCCCTTTCCCTCTGTGGGCTGCTCTGAAACTTGCTCCCAAGGTACACGGTTTTAGAGAGTTCCCAGTCTATATTACTTGTGGAGACCCTTGGGATGGTACTGCTAATAGTTTCCCACTGAGCTCATTTCTCTTTTGTTGGCACTCCCAAGTGCATATGGAAGCAAGTAGAGATTGTAAATAGATATTATGGGGCAGGACTCATTGCTGCTCCTGACCTGTGACTCCCTAGTACAAGAAATGCATGGGATGCTATTAGCATTTTCACTGCCATAAAATGTGCATAAGTAGGGACTGGTGCCATCAGATGAGTTGAACATTGAGCATGGTTTATCACATCACATGCTCGCTTTACTAGGTATTATTGGGGAGAAATGTGTTCGGGATGTAGCCATGAATCTCCTGGTTGTCCAGTTGGACTTTAAGAAGAATGTCAAGACTAAAGCACTCAGTGCTAAGAGCATAGCTGTATGTTTCTTCCTATATAATGGCACCAAGTGGACATATTACATATATTGTCTGCAAAAGACACCCTGCTCCCCTTAAAAAGGTCTGTATACCAGGATGTTCCAGAAAGAGTTTTTATAGTAAAATAGAGTACAAACTTAAGAAGAGTCCTACTGGAGCCATCCAAAAGTCCATCTGGTCTCACATTTTGTTCATACAATGGCTAACCAGCTTCCCATGAGAAATCCCCAAGCAGGACAGGAGTGCAATAGCACCGTTCCACCCATTTTCCCCAATAAGTGGTATATGTGTGCTTCTGATAGTGGAGGTAGTGTACAGCTGTCAGAACCAGTAGCTACTGAGAGTTTCTCCTCCAGCAATTTGTACAAAGTCCCTTTAAAGCCTTACAAAGTGATGGCCTTTAACTGGTGGTAACAGTTAAAACATCCTAAAACTCCATCCTATATTTTTTGTTGCCTTCTGTCATTGGCTTGGTCATGCTCTTTCCTGAAAGTTGTGAAGAGCAGCCAATACCCATCCCATTGCCATGCTTCCCTCAAAGCACACCCAGCCTCATGCTAAAGAGTAGCTGAACTTGTCCTCTTAGCTATTTATTTCAAATTATTTTTGGTTGTCTTTGAAGGGTGAAAGCCTCTCAGTTATGCCCCTGCCTAATTTCCTGTGGGTGGAAATAGAAGAAGCAGTGTGAAAACATGGGGGCATTGCAAATTGAAAGTAATGACATCTGTACCATTCCTACAGTTCTGTGTTTGAAGTGAGGCAATTGGAGGATAAAACAGACTGCTGACTTCATTCCATCCCATTTCTGCACTAGACTGTGATCATACTGACTCATATTTCATAATCAAATATATTTAATCCACATGATATTTGTATGTATTTTGTATGCATTTTTAAAATATCCACATTTGATATGTATGTTTTAAATGTACACATTTATGCACTTTTTAATTTGTGAACAAGCATAGCAAAGTTCGAAAAAGTAAGGATTTTGATATTCATGTTCAAGTTTGCTTTAGTTTCAGAAAGTGTGAAATGAACTTTTCTCCCATCCTGAATGACAAAGGGGAGAAATGAGGAAGCAGAAAGGGAAGGCGTGCTTGTACACTTTTGGCTGCAGTGCACCTCCCTAACTACCAGTGTCATGTAGCCCCTGAGAGTATCCTTCAGGAAAGGTGGATCTCAACAGAAAAAGTGTCCTAGCTCCTGTTCTATGGCAATGGAGGAAACTGGCAAGGAAAACAAGTGCCGTACTGATTGTAGGCTTTATTCAGAGCATGATACAGTGTTTAGGGTTTAAAACCATTATGTCCTGAAAGAGGAGGCATAGGTGGAAAAGCAGCACTGTCCAATTGTGGTGCCTACCCAAATACATTCATATAAAGTGATGGTGCTGCTGAGCCTGATGTGATTGTCTTGTAAATTTCCTCTGCATTCAAGCTGCCTGCATATAGCAACATCACTGTTTTTTCTGTCCTGATGTAGGTACCAAAGGCTGAGCACCATGTATAATGGCATTACTGCTGAGAGGCAAAGGGACAGGCAGAAGGGGCTATCTAGTCAAGTCTTTGAACTAGATGAAGTAGCAGAAGAGCGGAGTAGTCAGGGGGATCTGGTAAGTCAAGTCAGGTTTGTAAAGTCTAGCGACTTCCTGAGCAACCGTTTTTATGTCCTGTAATGACACCATAAGCAATTGGTTGCATTATTGAACTCAACATATTCAATTTTGCTTAATTTATGGGTGGAGGTAGGGGAATCCCCGATTTCAGAACAAAGGAGGCTTTACCTGTGACTCTGGACAGCCTGTAGCTGTTTCCGCAGAAAGGTTCTTGAGCATTCTTCTAGGCTTATGTCCTTGACAAGAAGGATTTGATTCCTTCCAAATGTATGAAAATTTGAAATCTGGCTGACCTTTTTGAATTTAAGGATGTCGAAACTCAAAATATGAAATTTGGACCTTTGCTTTGTGATCCCCATTTTGGCATTTGGTGGGTGGGCTGTGAATGTGGCAAAAGTATTTGCTATATGGCAAATATTTTGCGCAGTCCTTGATTTGTCTTTATGTCGAAAATGATGGCAAAAATCCATATAAATCCTAAAACTCTACTTCAGTAACTGTGTGATTCTAGGTACACGTTATGGACAATTTCCCATTTTCCCAAATCCCTCAAGCTATTTGTTAAAACTTCTGAGTTCCAAAAGCAAGTTGGGAATATGACACAAGAGCTTATGAAAGCAACACTTTCAGTTTTTCCCTCTGTATTCTAGGAGGTGATTTCTGGATAGGAAATTTTCTAGAAGGGAAATCAGGGCATTTGTGAATTCAGGTGGCCTTAATGTTTGCCTCTTGTTCAGTATATTGGGGTATTTGTAACATGGTATTTTACTAAGAAGGTTCCAGATAGAATCTTTTCTCAGTTATGGAAACCTTCAGAAATCCAGTTGATGTAATTCAGACTTCTAAAATGTAATTTAAATAAAAATTCAAATTTATTTTTTTGTACCACAGTCTGGGATTACAAAGTAGCAAAATATAGGGAACAGTGTGTGACAGCAGGGAAGCCTGCCTGCATGGATGTGTAACTAGAAGTCCTGATGGAGGTAGTGGAGGAGGAGGAGTGGAGCAGGCCAGGGAAACTCTGCCCTTCTAAGCCTTGGCTGGTTACTGTTGAGCATCATCAAAATCACCCAAGATTTTGCTTGAAACGTAATGGCTGAACGCAGTGACATTTCAGGTTTTTAGTCTCAGGGTGGAACAACATATTGCCTTAGCAGCAAGTGTGTATTGCTAAGTCTGCATTTTCTGAGAAAACGTGAAGGTGAAATAGGCTTGTGCAGGGGGAGAATTGATGGAGGAATATCAGTGCCCACCAGTTCTTCCATGCAAATCTCACCAACATGATTTTTCTCTGCCTGGCTGAGGGTGACACTCTGTTCACATTGGGGTGAGGGGGATTTTACAGAAAATATGGTTGGTAATAGAATGATTAAACACACCCTTCTGCTTGCCATTTGTCTTTTACCAGTGCTCCTGCAAAGCCCCCTTAGCTTTCTATAAATGTTTCTTTCCTCCTTTTCCTTGTGAGAAAAACAGAGTTGGGAAGAGTATCTCCTTCCCATGATTCATAGTACCATAGAACAGAATTGCTGGAAGGGGCCGGAAGGCCATCGGATCCAACCCCTGCTACTGCAGGACACTTAAGTTACACCATTCCACCCAGATGGGTGTCCAGACACTTTCCGAATGTTTCCAGTGAGGGAGAACCCACAACTTCTCCAGGCAGTAGATTCCATTGCTGTACTGCTCTGACAGTTAAGAAAATCTTCCTGGTGTCTAATCTAAATATGGTTTCTTTTAAGTTTGTTATTCCATGTCCTACACTCTGGAATGGATGAGAAGAGATCTTGTCCTCCCCCTTTGTGGAAGCCTTTGAGGTACTTGTAGAGTGCTATTATATCTCCCCTCAGTCTTCCCTTCCTGAGGAAGAACAAGCCCAGTTCTCTCAGTTTTTCCTCACAGGGCTTGCCTCCAGTGCCTGAATCATCCTTGTTGCCCCCTTTGCTTTTCTAGCTTTACTGCATCCTTTTAAAATTTAGGTGCCCAAAACTGGACACAGTACTCCAGGGTGAGGTCTGACTAGTGCCAAGTATAGTGAAACTAGTACTTGATGTGTTTTGAAAGTGATGCTTCCGTTAATGGATCCCAAAATAGCATTTGCCCCTTTTGAAGTTGCATCACATTGTGGGCTAGTATTTAGCTTGAGATCTACAACAACCACAAGATTCTTCTCATTTGCAGCATTGTTGAGTTGAGTGTTCCCAATCTTGTAGTGTTGCATTTGGTTTCTTGTTCATAAGTGGAGGACTTGGCATTTGTTCCTATTGAATTTCATTCTGTTGTTCTTTGCCCAGCATTCTAACCCATTGAGATCACTCTGAATTTTATCTCTGTCTTCCAGGATATTTGTTATTCCTCAGCTTTGTGTCATCTGCAAATTTAATTACCTTTCCTTGTACTTCCTCATCTAGATCATCAATTAAAATGTGGAAGAGTGCTAGTCCCAGGACAGAACCCTGCAGCACCCCACTTGTCACCACTCCCCAGTTTGAGAATGTGCTATTGATGAGCACTCTTTGAGTCTGATAGTGCAGCCATTAGGTGGATCCATGATTGGCTGCAAAATCTCGGCCACTTTTTGCTACTTTGGGAATCAGGATATTGTGGGGCACTTCATCAAAAGCTTTGCTAAAGTCTAGATAGATTATGTCCGCAGCATTCCCATAGTCCTTTTGGGGAAGTTACCCGGTCAAAAAATGAAATAAGGTTAGCCTGGCAGGATTTGTTCTTAAGAAATCCATATTGGCTTCTAGTCATTATTGCATTGTCTTCAAGATGCTTGCAGACTGTTTTATAATTTGCTCTAGAATTTTTCCAGGGTGTGATATCACACTGACTGATCTGTCATTCCCATGTTCACCTTTTTTCCTTTCTTATAGATAGGGACAACATTAGCCCTTTCCAGTAATCTGGCACTTCTCCCGTCTTCCATGAATTCTCAAAGATGAAAGTGGTTCTGAGAATTCTTCCACGAGCTCTTTTATGACTTGGGATGACATTCATTGAGCCTTGGGGATTTGAACTCATTCAGCCCAATTAGAAGATACCTGACCATTTGCCTTTTCATCTTGGGTTGCTCTCCTGCCCCTTCAACTTATACTACCCCTTCATCAGGAAAGTTCTTCTTTTGGGAGAAGACTGAGCTGAGGTAGGAGTTGAGCACTTTTTTCTTTGTCACCTGTTATCATTGTTCCATACAAAGTGCGTAGTTGAACTCCCTTCTCTTTTGTCTGTCTTTTGCTTTGGATGTATTTGAAGAAGGCTTTTTTGTCATTTAGAGCTCCCCTCAGTTCATTCCTAGCTTTAGCCTTCCTGACGTCATCCCTGCAGTTCTTTGCTGCTTGCTTGTATTCTTCCTTTGTAGTCTTGCCTTCCTTCCACCTCCTATACATATCCTTTTTGTTTTCAGATTATCTCTCCACTTTTTGCAAAGCCACATGGACTTCCTTTGTAGTCTACTGCTCTTTTTCCTTGTTGGAATGTTTGTAGTTGTGCCTTAAGCCTTTCTTTTAAAAGATATTCCACCCTGCTTAGGTTTCTTTTCCCTTTAGAATGTCTTGCTATGGGACTTTGTTTCTTATCTCCCTGAATTTGATAAAGTTGACTTTTTTGAAATCCAGGTAACATGTTTAGCTATGTTTAGACTTAGCTTCCTTTATAATTGAAAATTCAAGCAAGGCATGGTCGCTTTCCTTCAGAGTTTCTGTAGCTGTTACTTTGTCCACTGTGGTTTCTCTATTAGTTAAGATCAGGTTGAGTAAAGCTGTACCTCTTTCTACTTTATGCTTTCATGTTAGGAATTTCTTAGAGGGGCTATGTTTGGCAGAGTGACTCCCAACAGATACCATGGAAATGGAAGTCCCCCATAATAATGACATCATGCCTCCTCGAAACACTCACAATTTTGTTTTTCAAAAGTTTCATCATTTTGCTCACCTTGATTGGGTGGGCAATAATCTACTGCAACTACTATACTCCTTTTATTCCTTTTTCCATTGGTATTAATCCAGATATGCTTGATGGGATTACTGATCTTGTCTTCCTGTATTTCTGTATCTTTATGTTAAAGATACATAAAGTGTATCTCTAACATAAAGTGCAACTCTGCCCCCTTTTCTGTTATTTCTGTTCTTTTTGAACAGGCTGTATCCTGCAAGTTATGAATTCCATTCACGGGAGCCTTCCCACCAAGTTTCAGTTATGCCTACCAGGTTATATTTGCTCTTGTTTGCTATGAGTTCAAGTTTGTGTTTGTTTCCCATACTTTGGGCATTGGTATATACGCGTAGACATCTAAGGCCACACGAACCATTCCCTGGCTTTTTTCCTACATTTTTTGGAACACTGGTGGTAGGACCAGGTAGAGTTTCTTTTGCTGTTGCAGTACATAAACCTTTGTCAATTGAAGTTGCCCACAGATGTACATCTCCCTCCTCTATAGAATTCAGTTTAAATCCCTCTTGATAAATTTCTTCATAGTGTGGCCAAGTACATCCGTTCCTTTCTTTGTAAGGTGCAATCAATCACTTGCCAGCAGTCCATCTTCCAGGAAGTTTAGCCTGTAGTTCCAGAATTCAAATCTCTCATGGCTGTTCCACCAACATAGCCAGGAATTCACGTGGAGATTTTTTTCCTTGTCTTTCCTCTTCCACAAACTGGAAGGATTGAGGAGAAAACTATCTGGGCCTCATTATTCTTAATTTTCTTTCCTAAGGTTTTGAAGTCTGATGTCATTTCCTCAAAGCTCCTGTTGGCAGTGTCCTTAGTTCCTGCATGAATGAGAAGTGTGTCAGTGGGTTGTATGAGGATTGGTAGCCTGTTGATCTTTGCTCCAGGGAGACGGCACACCGGATGATTCCAAGGGTCTTCCCAGCATACATGTTTTTTCCATCTCAAACAACAGGAAATCTCTGACAGCTATCACTCCCCTCTTCATTGTTGTAAACTTGGTATTTCTGTCCTTACTGGACTTTTTGTCTGTTTTTCAGAGTTTCTCAGGTTGTCATGTAGTTCTTTCACAGGGTTTATCACTCGACCTTTCCTCAAGTAAGTTAAAGCGGTTTGAGAGTTCCACTGCTTCCACTGGTGCAGAGTGTCTTAGTTCTTCTGCATCTGTCACCCTGTTCCAGGGAGTCTCCTTATTTTTCCTTTCTTCCTAGTTTTCATCTTCTGCCTCAGCTTGTTGATGCACTTCTTGCTTCTGGACTACACTTAGCCGTTGCAGCTCCACCGCTCTGTCTGGAAACTCTTCACCTTCTTTTATTATCTTGAGGGTAGACACTCATTGCTCCAGTGCTCTCACTTTTTTTTTCCTAACAGGGCTACTAGCTTGCACTTGTTACACATGCAGTCCATGTTGCTGTCAGGTAAGAAAACAAACATTGCACAGACGTTGCAGTTCACCACCACTGTGCCACTGTGGAGTCTTCTTGGTCCATTATTTATGCTGCTTTTGTGATTCTGCCTTGGTGGGCTGTTGTGACAATTGGTGCTTTCTCCTGTCTTCAATTAAGGGTTAACAATGCAGTCCTACCAGTGAAAGGGGATGTGTTACAAGAAAGAAAACAAATGGGTGGGGGGAACTAAGGGGACAAAAAAATAAAGAAGAGAAAAACAGTTAGAGACCTTCCTCACCAAACTCCTGTTTGCTTTCCTTGCTTTCCTTGTTCACTTACTCCCTGAGAGCTTGGCAGCTTGTATCCCAGAGGCCGTAGACAGGCTGGGGCAGCTTCCTCTGATCTGCTCAGCTAGGAGTCAGGAACCAGAATGACTCACCCCACCTACACAATCACGCCACTCCCCTTCAATTAACCAGTTAATCAGGCACTCCCTTTCAATTGTATCCCTCAAAGCACATTAGTGCAGGCCTCTCTCTGTGTTCCCTCTGCTTGCTTCTGTCTTCTCTTCCACTACAACTCCACCACCAAGCTCCTGTTCCCTGTCCTCTTGCTCCTTGGGAGCTTGCCTGCTTGTATTTCAGAGGCCCTAGATTAATTTGGTTCCACCTTCAAAATAAATTATCTAGTTCAGATACATGGCTGTGTTGTTTGAATTCACTTATCCTTGTCTTGCTTAGCTCGTTAGTGCAGCATTACCTTTGGGATCAGCATACTTTTCTAAAAATCAACTTTCTGTTTCTCATGGTAAAGAGAAAAGGGTGGACATAGAAGTGCAGCATCTGTTAGCTGACAATTCTGAAACTAAGAGGGAATATTAGCAAGGAAAAGTTACTGTAAGCAACCTTATGAAAGGGAGAGAATATACAGAAACAATTCTTTCTTCCACCCCTGCCTAAAGACTTTGCCTATGATGGGCAATTAGACTTTGTGTGATGTGGTTAGAATGTTGAACTGGGGACCTGTGAAACTGGGGACTAGTCCCACTTGGCCACGAAGCTCTGTGGGTGACTTTGGGTCAGTCTAACCTCCCTCACAGAGTTGTTATTGAGGTTTAATTGGAGTTATGAGATCCATGTGCGTTCCTCACAAGAGGAAAAAAGGTGGGATTTAAGGCAATGTGGTGATGGTAGTGATATGAAGACTTGTATCTCACTGCAGTTTATTTACTCATTTATGGGTACATGGTGTGTAGTCTGGTCTAGCAATGAAAGTGAAAGTTAGGTCAGCTGGAGACTGGAAATGTTGCTATCTTAGCTAGGATGTTTGCCGGAACAACTGAAGTGCTTGACTGTGCATGCACATGTCAGCAGTGAAAAAGCATCAAAAGAGAGTTTGGTGGGGCTATACAATCAAAACTTGCAGTTTATTCAGATATACAGAAAATATATGCACGTGTAGGCAGTTCCTAAATGGACTGCAAAGATGGAGTCTGCGCAAGAAGCTTTTATAACCCACCAGTTACATACAAGAGGGGTTGGGGAACAGTTGATTGATAAATACAATGCATTGGCAGTTTGCTAGAGGCACATTAGTAAAAAACAATAGGGGATGGACACTCAGGTGGGGAATGAATGCAGTAAAAAGATAAGAACCCTCAGGAAAAGACAGACATTAACAGGTCTAAGGTACCCCTCCCCAAAGGAAGACCTTTTAGGACAGGGACTTTAGCAGACTGAGGTGTATCTGGGAAGCAAGACATGCAGCATGGAATCCCATCCTGAGTCTTAAAAGTTGTTCTTGCAGTGCCAGGCTTACAGCAGCTGTTTTATGGCAAAGCTTTTGCTCATTTTGTTCATAGAATACTAGAGTTAGAAGGAGCCATGAAAGCCATCAAGTCCAACCCCCTGCTGTTGCAGTACACCAGGTTACACCATCCCACTCATCTTCATTCTGTCTTCTAGGGTGTTTGCTATTCCACCGAGTTTTATATCATCTGCAAATGTGATTAGCTTTCCTTGTACTTCCTCATATAAATCATTAATAAAGATGTTGAAGAGCTCTGGCCTCAGGACTAAACCCTGTGGCACCCCATTAGTTGTTGCTAGTTGCGAAGTCCTGCCCAACCCATCACAACCCCATGGACAACATCGCTCCAGGCCTTCCTGCCCTCCACCATCCCTCAGAGTACACAAGCTCACACTGACTGCTTCAATGACTCCATCTAGCCACCTCATTCTCTGCCGTCCCCTTCTTTTGCCATCAATAGTTCCCAGCATTAAGGTCTTCTCCAGTGAGTCCTTCTCATTAGATGGCCAAAGTATTTGAGTTTCATCTTCAGGATCTGGCCTTCTAAAGAGCAGTCAGGGTTGATCT
The DNA here is from genome assembly GCF_004798865.1 of Varanus komodoensis. NCBI lineage: Eukaryota > Metazoa > Chordata > Lepidosauria > Squamata > Varanidae > Varanus > Varanus komodoensis. The sequence goes on from NW_025335359.1 coordinate 85,514, forward strand.
CCTTGCAGTCCAAGAGCCTTGCAGGAGCCTTCTCCAGCACTACAATTCAGAGGCCTCAGTTTTTAGGTGCACAGCCTTACCTCCATCCAATTTGAGAAGGTGTCATTGATGAGCACTCTGTGTCCAATTTAGCAGTCAATTTTGTCCATTTGGGAGGTTACCCAGTCAAAAAATGAGATTAAATTAGTCTGACAGGATTTATTTTTGATAAATCCATGCTTGCTTCTATTAATCACTTCATTTTCCTCACGAAGCTTGCAGATGGATTTTTTTAATAATTTGCTTCAGAATTTTTCCAGGGATTGATGTCAGAATAACTGGTCTATAGTTCCCAGGTTCATTTTTCCCCTTTTTGAAGATAGGTACAATGTTAGCCCTTCTCCAGTTGTCTGGCACTTTTCCTGTTTTCCAAGATTTATTGAAGATAATAGCCAGTAGTTCTGCAAGTTCCTCTGCTAGTGCTTTTATGAATCTGGGATGGAGTTCATTGGGCTCTGGAGATTTTAAAGTGTTTATTCCACCTAGGTATTCCTTGACCATTTGTCTGTCAGTCTTGGGCTGCCATCTCTCACTTGCAGCTTGAACTTCCTCTTGATTGCAGATTTCCTTGTGGGAGAAGACTGAGGCGAAGTAGGAGCACCTCTGCCTTTTCTTTGTCATCTGTTATCATTCTGCCATTCACTTTAAGTAGCTGGACACCCTTCTCTTTCTTATGTCTTTTGTGCTGGATGTAACTGAAGAAGGCTTTCTTGCTGTGCTTAGCATCCCTTGCTATTCTTTGTTCATTTTCTGCTTTAGCCTTCCTGATGCTATCCCTGCAATTCCTTGCTATTTGTTTACACTCTTCTTTTGTGGCCTTGCCCTGTTTCCACTTCCTGTACATATTTTTTTTTCTTTTCAGGCTGTCCCTTAACTCCTTGTGGAGCCACGTGGGCTTCCTCTGCTGTCTTCTACAATTTTTTCTTGATGGAATTGCTTGTAGTTGTGCTTCGAGGATCTTCCTTTTCAAGATTTCCCATCCCTCTTGGACACCTTTCCCCTTGAGGGTGTGTTGCCATGGCACTTTGCTTACTATTTTTCTGCTGGAAAAGTTGTTGGCAACACATGTCAGGAATCTCTTGGAGGGGCTGTGCTTGGCAGAGTTTGTCTCCCAGCCTATATCAGGGAAATTGAGGTCCCCTTTGATGACTACATCATTCTTCTTGGAAATGCTGGCAAGTTACTTTTCGAAGGTTGCATTCTTGACCTCTTTAAGACTGGGTGGTCAGTAATAGATGCCAATAACGGTGCTTTTCTTATTTTTTGCTCCCTTTAAATTAAGCCAGATAGTTTCACTGGAGCTACTAAGTTCCTTTTCTTGTATTTCTGTGCAGATATGTGTGTCTCTTATGTATAGTGCAACTCCACCTCCCTTTTTGCCCTTTCTATTTTTCATGAACAGGTTTTATCCATCAGTTGTAGAGTTCCAGTCATTTAGGTCATCACACCAAGTTTCAGTTATTCCTATAAGATTGTAATTGCCCTCATGTAGTGTGAGCTCAAGTTCGTGTTGTTTGTTTCCCACACTCTGGGCAATGGTGTAAAGACATTGAAGTTCTTTCTTGCTGTGCCCTCGTTTTCTTCCTTTGTTTTTTGGGAGACTGGTGTTGGGCCCTGCTTGAGGTTTTTTCTCTGTTGAAATATATAAGTCTTTGCCAGGTGATGGTATGCCATGCTGCACATCTCCCTCCCCTATAGGTTTTAGTTTAAAGCTCTCCTGATGAAGTTTTTCATGTAGTGGCCAAACACCTGCTTCCTGTACTTTGTGAGGTGCAGCCCATCATTTGCCAGTAGTCCATCTTCCAGGAAGCTTAGCTTGTAGTCCCAGAATTCAAATCACGCTTTATGGCACCTCCACTGTAGCCAGTCATTCACTTGAAGGATTTTTCTTTCCCTAACAGTTCCTCTTCCACATACTGGTAGAACTGAGGAGAAGACTATCTGGACCCCTATGTTTTTTATTTTCCTCTCTAGAGCTTCAAAGTCTTGTTATTTCAGCTAAGCTTCTCATGGCAGTGTCATTAGTTCCCACATGGAAGAGAAGGAAGGAGTATTTGTCAGTGGGTCGTATGACTTATGTGCACTTGCTGATTATATCTTTAACCTTGGGGCCAGGGAGACAGCATACAGTGGTACCTTGGCTCACGAACACCTCAATTCACGACCAATTTGGGTCACAAACAGACATTTAGGAAAAAAAATTCCTCAGGTCGCGAACTCGGCATCGGGTGACTATCGCAATCCCCCCTGAGTGTGCCCATCTCCCCCCCCCAGCACACCTGCAGTTGTGCCCATCTCGCCTCAGCACACCTGTCTCCCTCCACCCCCCAGCATGCCTGCAATTGTGGCCATCTTCCCTGTGATTAAAAAAATGTATTTCCAGAACAGATTAACCTTATTTACATTGAACCTTATGGGGAAATTTGACTTGGCTCATGACCAATTTGGGTTGCAACCAGAGTTGTGGAACAGATTAAGTTCGTGAGCCAAGGTACCATGCACTTGGTGATTCTCTGGTCATCACAGCATAGATATTTTTCCACCCTGCGCAAGAGGGAATCTCCCACAAGTAGCACTCTTCTTCTTTTGCTGCAAACTTTGCTATCCTTTTCCTTGCTTGATTGGCTTTTTTCTCTTTTTCAGAGTTATCCAGTGTGTCATGTAGTTCTTTCACAGTGGGTTTCTCACACATCCCTTCCTCTAGTAACCTGAAGTGGTTCAAGAGTTCCACTGCTTCCATGGGTGCAGAGTGTTTCCTAGGTCTGCTGCACCTAACTGTCACCCTGTTCCAGCAAGTTTCCTCATTTTCCCTTCTCTCAACGTGCTGTTACTCTTCTTGCTTCTGGACTATACTTGCCTGTTGCAGCTTCTCTGCTCTGTCCGAGAAGCTCTTTGTTTTCTTTTATTGCTTTGAGGGTGCTGCTCTAGTGCTTTTACCTTTTCCTTTAATGGGGGTACTTGTGTGGAACAGTTGCAGTTGTTGCAAGCCACCACTGTGGAGTCTCCTTGGAGCATTGTTTCTGCCACTGCATGCAGAGGGAGAATTAAGGTGAAATAAAGAGGAGAAACAAAGGGGGCAGTGTGTAAAGAAAAAATTCCGGAAGACTATTGTATACCAAGGAGATAGGTGGGGTAACACAATTGTCCTCTGATTCCTACCTTAACTGGGCCTCACCTTTGTCTGTTGAGGCCATCCAGCAAGCCACTTGCTAATTAGGATGGTAGAGCATTGGAATGCAGAAAAAGTAAATGGCGGAGCTTATCACCAGCAGATGTGGCTAGTTAACTGTTTTGACTCTTAGATTTAGGGTAGAGAGAGGGAAGCTTCACAACCCCACCTGATTAAGTTCCAATGTGAAATCTAGCCAAGCAAGGATGGTGACAAGAATTAGGGCTTTTCCCTAATAGAGGGATGCCAGCTTATTTGGTATTGTATTTCCTTTTTTATGTTGTTATGTCTGTTTACATTGTAGCACTTGTTTTGGAATAAAATCTGTAGACTTTAATGCACCTGTGTGCACATTACTTCCTGATCCAAAAACAACCTTTTGCCCTTGGCAAAACACACTGTTGGGGACCTCCCCCACCAAACTCCTAGTTTCTCACTCCCTGGGAGACTGGCTGCTTATATCCCCTGAGGCCCTAGACCAGCTGTGACAGCTTGCTCTGATGTGCTTTGCTAGCAGTCAGGAGCCAGAATGAATCACTTCTCACACACAACTGCTGCTAGTTGATCAGGCCACTCCTCTTCAGTTAATCAGCAATCAGCTAATCTGGAAATTCCCTTCAGCTGTCTCTTTGAAAACAAAAGCCTTTAAGCTGGGGTAGTGCAGGCTCTCTCTGCTTTACCTTGCCTCTGTCTCCTCTTCCACTCCAGCTCCTCCTTCGCAAAACTCCTGGTTGCTCACTCCCTGGAAGCTTGGCTGCTTATTTCCCAGAGGCCCTAGACCAGCTGGGGTAGCTTGCTGTGATGTGTTCTGCTCTGCTTGGAGTCAGGAACGAGAAATTGAGTGCTGAGCCAGTAAATTCTCTGGCCTAGTGTGGGTTTCCTGGATATACCATGTGGTTTGCTCTTTCCAGTTAAAGGAAGCTGTTGCTAGACCTGAGGCCATGCTGTGGATCTACCATACCCTAACAGGGAATCTCCAACAACTACCATAAGGTCCTCTTTAACCTAACAGCAGGTATCTCCTATTCCTTCAGGATGAGAAGCGCAACTCTGCCTCCATGGATGATACACCTCGAGGCAGCTGGGCCTCCAGCATCTTTGACTTGAAGAACTCTGCAGCTGACTTCTTGTTGCGCTCGCTCCTGGTGCATACTGCCATTGAAGTAACTGACCGTACAAATGAGGAGCTACGAAAGAAGAACCGGCACAGTGAGATCCTGGCACTTTACCCTGCTCCTGATGAGGTGAGCACCCATCTTGATATTCCTTTGGGCTTGTGGAATCCTGCACATTTCACCAGATAGCAGTCTGTTCAGATATGGGCTTGCAGGGCTGCTTGCACCAGGTTGTGTGATAGATGCTCCCCCTGCCACAGTCTTTGTAGATATTTTGGTAGAGGTAGGAGGAAGAACCACTGCAACCATCACTTTCTGTTCACAGTAATTTTGTTCTGAAGGGGAGTAGGAAATAGTTTGGGAGCAACTGTGGTTAGTGGTTTTGCTCTTTTTAGGAGACCTTACGGCTGTCCAGTTTCTCTTCCCTGCCCTAGGGTGCTCCAGTTAAGTTCTCATTTGTTCTGGTGAGCTCTCATAATAGTTGTTACACTAAGGTTATCTCAGGGAAATATAAATCTCAAAAGGGGGGCACTTGCTTTTGGGATACTTCAGTCTAGACACCAGGAAAAACTTCAGATGCCTAGGGAGGCTGTGAGCTCTCCCACACTAGAGATATGCAAGGCAAAACTGGACAGTCCTCTGAGTGGGATGATATGACTTGGTGTCCTGCACCAGCAGTGGATTGGACCCAGAGGCCTTCTTGGCCTCTTCTGACCCTACTATTCAATGAATCTGTGAAAATCTATTCTACTATTCTAGGTTTAGTATTTTTTGTCGCACTCTAATGCATGCTGCCAGAAAGAATGAACCCTCGCCTTATAATGCACAGAGGCACAACACACTTAGAAAGAAAAAGATACGAAAGAAATACTGAGCAAATACAAACTCTTAACCTGATGTTGTCTAGACAGAAAATATTCCCATTGTATCCCAATCTCATGCTTTATTTCTAAAGAGGTGAAGAGCCTTCTGCCTTATAGAGAAGCTAACAGAAAAGGGGGAGTTTAAGACTACTTCCTGTCTGTTGGTTGTCCTGCACAGTAGGCTCTTAACAACAGTTCCTTGTTTAGGCAGAAGGAGTGTGAGTCAGGTCTGGGTACCAGGTCCATGTTCAAAGTTTGCCCACTTCCATTCTCTAAGTCCTTGGTTCTTACACATTTGCTCTGCTCTTCTACAGGAACAGGAAGGTTTCTATGGCTCCTCAGATTTATGTTGATTACTTGCTTGATTGCTCCTTAACTATCTGCTGTCTGCTACGTAATCATGTTTGTTTTCTGTGGGTAGAAGTTACTACTTTGACTGTGTAGGCTGCTATTGATTGGGAAGATTTCTAAATGTCTGGTGTCCTTTCCTTCCCTCTTGGTGATCTTATTGCACCTGCTCAGGACAGCGATAGCCATTCCTTGCAGGGTTGTTTTGCCTACTCTAAGATTTCCTGAGGATTTCCACAGAAATCCCAGCATTCATTCCCCATCTCATTCATATGGCTCAATAGGTCACTCTCTCTGAACTTGGGGTTACCCAACACACCTTGTGAGCATGTTCCTATGGCTCTTGGCATGCAACCAATATTGATATAAATTATATGCATGTACTTAGTTCCCTAGTACCAAGTGCAGGAGAATGCAGGAGGCATCTTTTGCTTTGTTTTCCCAGGATGAGGCTGTAGAACGCTGTTGCATCCCAGAAGTTCCGAAGGAGCACTTTGGCCAGAGGATCCTAGTGAAGTGTTTGTCTTTGAAGTAAGGTCCTCTTTATTTGATATTTTACTTAGAAGCCAGTGAAAACTTGGGTGAATGGGTGCAGGACTTGGAGATACATCAAGTGTACTTATGATAGAGTTAGGATGAGCCCTAATCAGTATCTGCCACACAAAGCATTTATGGGCTTCCTCTTGCACTTAGCCTAGTCTTCCAAAGCAAGCCAAGAAGTAGTTTATGAATACTCATGGATCCCCAGCTACACATTTACCAACTGTCTTCAGCATCAGGTGTGGCTGCCCAAATGGAGGCTGCAGCTGATACAGGAGAAGGATGGTGCTTGCACAGCATGTGGGACTTGATTCCTGGCGCCACAAACACTGAAGTCCAGGGAGCAAAGCACAAGGAATCCAATGGATTCTCACCTGCAAATGAGATTAATTAACCTGATCATCTTTGTGTGTGTGTGTTTCTACAGCTTAGGCTTGTGCAGATACTCACCATAAAGTGACTACAAAACATTACCTTTTGTAGAAATTCCACTTTTGCCATTCAGATATTTTGCTCAGGAAACTGTTCTGCTTTCCTCAAATCTGAATTGTCCTGAGCTTAGCTTTCAAATATTTGACAAGAGTTGTCTAAAAGGTTGAATTTTTATTTTAAAAAACTGGAGAGGCTTGGGAATTCATCTCAGATTCTATATGAAATTCTGCAGACATAGGTTCTTGATAAGGGCATCCTTGAATATTCTAGCTAACATTGAAAATGGCTGCTTTGTGTAGAATTACTGCCAGAATTCTGATCTTTACACTTTCAGTAATTTATTTTAGCCCTTAGTTACATTCTTCTTTGTGGTCTCTGTGCATTCATTCATATGGGTTCTGCATGGATCCTATTTTCAGGAAGTTTCTATAGCTGAGAATTTTTGGAAGCAACCCCTCCCCCCCCTTGTGGCATCATGAATTTACAGGGGTTCCTACCCATTCCCTCAGTTTTTCCTTGACCACCACTGTGGTAGTCTCAAAGTTTTCTCATGATTGCTGGCCATGACTAAGTGCATTCTGTTTTATCTTCTTAGTTTCTTATTCTTTCTTTTTTTTCTAAAAAGAAGGAACAAACACCTCTCCTCATTTACCCATTGCTAATTTAATTTTGGGCCCTTTCTTAATTTTTCCTTTTTCTTCCTGCTCTTATCTTTCCGAGAGCTTTGACACTTCTAAGGGATACAGCCTTGTAGACCCCTTTCAGAAAGAGTGTACAGAGTGGGAGCAAACTTCTACCAACTGCCAGGTGCTTTCTTTGGCTTTCTTTGTTTGGGAACAGGTCATATTGTTGAACCTTGTCCACATTGCCAAACTTTTACAAAGCAAGCCGGCAGGAAGAGGGCAGACCACTTAAGAGTGGACCTCTACCGCAAGCCCCTCCAGGCAGTGGGTACTGCAAAGGTCACGGGAAAGGTCACATTCAGATTATTCTACCTGTACTAAATGAAGGAGGCTGGCTTGTTTCTGTAGGTTTGAAAGATGTTTATTTTCACATCTCTGTATAGTATTAATACAATCATTTTCTACATTTCCAGAGAGAGATACTTTCTAATTGACCATTCTTCTATTTAGCTTGCCCATGACCCCTCAGGTTTTTACAGAGTGCATGGCAATAGCCCATGCCCATTTATATCAACAAGGTAGTCAAGTTTACTCTTACTGGAATGACTGGCTGATTGTGGCCCCCTCTAAGTGGGTCTTGCTTCACTCCATTCCTCCTCCCTGTACTTTATGAAACTTGTTATGTTCTTGTATAAATACAGAAACATCTCTCCATTCTCCTTCTCAGTCTGTCCCACTGATTGAGGCCCATCTCATCTCTGTCACCAAGAGAGCTTAACTGCCAAAACCCCAGGTGCCTGCCCTGATCAAGATCACCAACAAGCCACACAAGGAACCTGTTGGCCTAGCTTTTCAGGTACAGTGGCTTCTCAGTCTCGTGGCAGCTGCAGTCATACCATTAGCCAGACTCCACATGTGTCCACTGCAGCTCAGGTTCATAGATACTTACCATCCCATACATTATTATTATTATATTATTATTATTATATTACATTTTTATACTGCCCATAGCCAAAGCTCTCTAGGCAGTTGACAGCAATAATCATAGAATCATACACTCAAGTCACCCATCCCATTTCTGCCCAGGCCTGACCCTGCTTAGCTTCCAAGATTAGGCAGGATCAGGCACTTCAGGCTACATGGAAGCTACATGACCCTTGATGAACTCATCTTCATTTTTTGAACTCTTTGGACAAGTCTAAGTGGGCATACCTCCCCAGCCTCATCAAGGGAATACCATTCACTCTTCCTGAGTTGGGGCTTATAGTGACCACAGATGCCTTCCTGACAGGTTGGGGGAGCTTATTGTGGTACATAGATTGCATTTATATATCACCCCAATAGCCCAGAGACCTCTCTGGGTGGTTTACAAACATTAAAACCCCACCAATCCTAAACAAATAAATTGGCTACACCACGACTGAGTATAAAATTACACAGTTAAAATGAATTAATTTTAATGGTATATTTAACTTTAAAATATTGGTTAAATAGGTCTTGACCTGGTGCCAAAAAGCATATAATGATGGAGCCAGGCAGACCTCTCGGGAGCGCATTCCATAGTCAGGGCGCCACCACAGAGAAAGCTCTTCTCCAAGTACTCTGTCTCCTAACCTGTTTCAAAGAGGGTTCCCGGAGGAGGGCCTCTGCTGCCGATCTTAGGGGGTGGGAGGACATATAAGGAAAAAGGCATTCCTTTAGGTATCCTGGTCCCAAGCCATTTAGGGCTTTATAGGTAATCAGCACCTTGAATTGAGCCCAGACTTCAATGGGAAGCCAATGGGGCTGATAGAGGACTGGAGTTATGTGAGAGTAACGACCAGTCCCTGACAGCATCCTGGCAGCTCTGTTTTGCATCATCTGAAGTATCCAGACCATCTTCAAGGGCAGCTCCAACACCTTGCCCAGAAATGGATGTTAGCCACTAGTCTATAATTGGTGGCCATCTCTGGACCCAGGGATACCTCCTTTAGGACAGGCCTGATCACTGCCTTCTTTTAAGAAGCGAGGACCCAGCCCTCCCTCAGTGAGGCGTTAATAACCTCCTGGATCTAGGAACCAATCCTGTGTTTGGTTTTGGTAAGTAATCATGAACGGCAAGGGTCAAGTAAGCAGGTGGTTGGGTGCACTTGTCCAAGCACCTTGTCTGCATCATCACACCTCATTAACTGAAACTCATCCAATAAAGCTAGACCAGACCGAGTTCTGGACACTTCCCCTAGAGGAACTGTATTAACTGTGGAGTGCAGCTTGTGACGAATCTGAGGGTGGGGATGCAGCCCTCTCTCAGCTGTGTCTGCCTGGGTATCTAATCCAGCACCAGCCACATCCTGAAGGGGTGGGGGGTTTGGTCTGGTTCATCGAGATGCAATTTCCCTCGCAGGGCTTTCTGTTCCCTTGAGACCAGGCCTTGAGTGCTTATACTTGGCAGTGGGCGACCAAGACAGATTAGGGATTCTGTTGGTGTACCATGCACCCTTCTGCCCATCAGACTCCCTGCCTGAGCTGACAGAAATTGTCTGACCTGGTGTTGAAGACCCCCAGGATGTTCATCCTGGGGGTCTTCAATCTCCATGCCGAGACTGTTCTGACTGGTGCAGGTCAGGACTTCATGGCTTACGTGATGGCCATGGGGCTGTCTCAACACGTCATTGACCCAACCCACAAATGAGGTCAAATCTGGACCTGGTTTTCTCGACGGGCAGGAAGAGGGTGATCGGAAAGTGAGGAACTTGTGTCTGACTCCCTTGTCATGGTCAGATCACTTCCTCGTGAGGTTTGAGCTCGGAGATGGCCTTTCCCTCTGTAAGGGTGTGGACCCCATTATAACGGTCCAGCCTCGGAGCCGGATGGATCCAGATGGATTCCTGAAGGCTTTGGGGGATTTTCCGCTTGATAAAGCTGGCGCTCCTGTTGATGCTCTGGTTGAGCTGTGGAACGGGGAAATGACCAGCTATTGACACGATCGCTCCTAAGTGTCCTTTCCTGCCAGGCAGAGCCCATTCATCTCCATGGTATACATCTGAATTACAGGCGATGAAGTGGGTTGAGACGACTAGAGTGCAGGTGGAGGAAATCACAGGATGAATCTGACCGAACACGCTTACATGCTCACTATCGAGCCTATGCTGTGGTGGTGAGGCTGGCGAAGACATTCTTCTGCACTTCCATTGCCTCCTCAAAGTGCAGTCTGGTGGAGCTTTTCCAAGTGGTACATGGGCTAATACAACCAGGCCCTAAAAAAGATCCTATGCCACCATCAACTGTCCACTGTGACGATTTTGCCTGGCAATTTAAGGAGAAAATTGCTCAGATTTGTCACAAGCTGGACTCCACAGTTAATACAGTTCCTCTAGGGGAAGTGTCCAGAACTCAGTCTGGTCTAGCTTTATTGGATGAGTTTCAGTTAATGAGGTGTGATGATGCAGACAAGGTGCTTGGACAAGTGCACCCAACCACCTGCTTACTTGACCCTTGCTGTTCATGATTACTTACCAAAGCCAAACACAGGCTTGCAGGCCATGGCTTTCTGGAGGATGCTTTTCTTCTGAATTGGTCAGATAAGTTTTTCTACCTTCCCCTATTTCCTCTGATCACTAGGGTGCTGGTGAAAATCTATCTAGGTAGAACAGACTTCATGGGCTAGACAGCCATGGTTTGCCTGGCTACTTCAGATATCCAATTGAATCTTACTGCAGCTTCCATGGTTTATAAATGTAATGTCTTGGGATCAGAGGCAACTGTTGCACTTACATATATGCACCTTATGTCTCGCAGCCTGGAGTATCCTTCATTAACCTTGTAAAAAACTGACCTTCCTGAAGGATTATGTCCCATGCTTGATGTAGCCTTGAAGCCTTCTATCGGAATATCATATGAGGCAAAGTGAAAGACATTTTCTTTGTACCCTGAGAAGGATTTCACCCATGTCAATGCACAACTGAAAAGGTTCTTCTTTTCCTCTACTCCCGCTTGGAATCCATGTCTAGCTGGCATCAGTTTTGGCATTCTCCCTCCCTATTTAAGGTTCATACATCTCCCCACTCTGTCTTTTAATTTATTTTCCATTGTTTTCTTAAAAGAAGCAAAGTACAGAAAGGAAATAAAACACAAAAGAAAAAGAAAAATGCCAGGGGATCCCACACAGACCCAACATATGAATGTACAACCTGCAAATTCCTGAAAAAGTCAGAAACTTTCATCCCTCTGTCAATTGGTACTTTGCTGTGGCTTGCAAAAAGTCATAGTTCTCCAAACCAACAAATACTCCAATCACCTTGAATCATTCTCAAATCATCAACAATATCCCTATGAGCTTTCCTTGGTTCTGTACCAATTAAACTGCATATAATAGAATGCCCATCCATCATCAAATTCTTCAATCAGTGTACTGCTCACATAGTCAACCATGTCATCACTGCACACCCAGACAATCTACCTCTCCAGCCTTCAACCACCAGATACTCTGCTGTTTTCTCTCAAGAAGCAACTGCAATTCTTGCTGCAGCTGCCATAAAACAACTCTGCCATATTACCTGAACAGTCTCTGACATCGCATTCAAAACCATATTCCTAGGACACACAGGAAAGCCAGTTTCAAATGTCTCCTGCGTTTCCATATGTATCAGCCTCCAAAATCTTCCTCCACTCATGTCTTGATGTTTCCTCCATGAGTTTTCTACCATTGGCCCACCAGCTTGTTTGCTAACTCCTACCTGGAGTGTCTCAAGTCATCCTGCAAGCTCTTACAAAGTAACTGTTCAAACCCATGGCAACTGACATCCATGTACTATCATGGAAGATGGCATTTCTAGCAGTGATTACCTCAGCTTGCCTTTGCAGTAGGCTTTGCATCCTGAGAGTGGCTCCTCCATACCTGAGTTTTCATAGAGCAGTGTAACAACCAGAAACCTCTTTTCTACCTAAGGTGATACTTCCATGTTAATCACGATGTTGTATTGCCAGCCTTTTTTGCTTCTCCTTTTACCCCATTGGAATCCATGTTGCACATACAGGACATCTGTTGAATATTAGCATTTTTTTCATTCCAGAACTAAATCATTCCTCTTGGTTTGCTATAGTGCAAAAAAAGAAAAAAAAAGGGGGGGGCTCCCTGTAGCTTCCTTGAGGTTCATTGCCTGAGTGCTGCAGACAGGCACTTTGGCATGTGAACTTGTCAGCTGCACCTTTTGGGACTGTTAAAAGTTGATGGCAGCTTTCTCTGTTCATGCTGGAATACCCCTATCAGACCTTTGTAAGGCATCTACCTGATCTACTCAATCTACTTTTTACAAGCTCAGTATCTCTGCTAAGGCAAACTGCACCTTCAAAGAGTGGTTTTCTTTTCAGTTCTTTGATAGCTCTGCTCATCCACCTTTTGGAAGGTAAGCGTGCTAATCACCCATACATGTGATGTACAGAGACCATGAAGAAGAAAGGCAGGTTGCTTACCTGTAACCTGATTATCATTCTTTGAGTGATAATCTGTGCATTCTCAAGGCCCACCCTCTTTGATGTCATTTGGTGATAAATTTATTTATTTAAAACTTTTGTACCCTGTCCTATTCATAAATGTCTCAGGATGGTCCAACAACAACAGCACAGCATAATATCTATGATAAAAGCCTGACTAAAATTAAATTAAGTCTTAAAATAATAGGAAAGCAAAAAAAAAAAAAAAAAATTGGTCAAAACCAACCAACTGCATACCATGCAATGTTAGAACTGGCTGGCCTCTCCTTCCCTTTTAACCTGAGGCCGTAATATTGGTCTTGAAGGAACTAAGGAAATGGGCAGAAACCTCCAGGGAAATGTTCCCGCCAAAACCTTCTCTGCTATAGAAACTTCCTCAAGATAGATTCCACGCAGGCACAGAGCCCACATGTGTGAATGCACAGGTGGCCATTCAAAGAGTAACAGTTACAAGCGAGCCACCTGCCATTGCTTTGAAGGTCTGTGTCTTTCCTTGGGGCATAAGAGTCCATCATGATGGCAAACAAGATGTTGAATACTGTGAAACTGCACTCCAGTCAAATTTCCTTAGAAGTTCTTGTTGAATTGCCAGTATTTGAGATCACAAAGGATCTTCTCACTTCATTTAGCCAGAGAGGCTTGAGCATGTTGTTTTACTTGGTTTCTGTGAGTTACTGTACATTAGTTTTTCTCACCCTGGTATCCTCCAGATACTCTGGGCATCAGTACCCATCATTTTCAGCCATTTACAGGTTGTCTGGGCCAGGAAGAGGGAGAGGCCAAGGCATTTGGAGGGCACCAGGCTGGAGAAGGTTGTTGTATTTGTTCTGTAAGACACCTGCTTTCTGCTTGGTTTGGGCAGGATAAAACTGATCTGGGGGCTTGCAAAAGTGGTGGTATCCTTGGTTCCATTTGAGGGAGCTCCAAATTTTTTACTAAATCTCTACGGGAGCAAGACCAGGCATTTGACTATTGCTAAGGCAGGAGTGGTTATTTTCATTTTCTGAATAATGGTCTTAATGACTCCTGCCTCTCTCTTATTTACTTTTTCCTGGAGTAGGTTTGAAATCGAGATTGAACCCATATTTGGATCTCTGGCCCTCTATGATGTGAAAGAGAAGAAAAAGGTATCTCCTGTTTTTGTTAACCTGCTGGAGTAGACAGCGGTGCTGTGTAAGTAGCATCCTTCACTCAGAAGGTCCAGAAGGGCAGAAAGTGAAGCACAGCACGACTTTGGGGTCTTACCAGTGATTTACAAATGGTCAAAATCCTTGTGGTATGCTAGCTTAATTGACATGGCAGCACTGATTGGATTGGAACTGTTCTGGTCTATGTCAGGTGGATAGATATCTTAGCAGCATATACACAGGGCCCACTCAGTGTGGGTTAGTTTCTTCTCCTGGAATCAAAGCTGTCTTTCACCTTCAGGAGAAGCAGAACCTACTTCCAGCATTCTGAAGAGAGCAGGAGTTTTCTTCTTGCCTAAATAGTGTTTTAGCTTCTGTTGGTATAGTCAGGCTCACCTAGTTTTGTACCTCAACTATCCCCTTTAGTTAGGAGTTTAAAAGAAAAAGAATAGAAGGGGACGAGTAAATCAAGGCATGACTGGAAATGGCTACATAGGTATCTTTTTTTCCCTTAGAATACCTATTTCTTCCCAGCCAAAGGGCACAAGATGCCTTCGGCCACAGGAAGAGACCCAACTGGCTGCATGCCCTGCCATTTTTGTTCTCTGTATTCCCATTCTGTTTCCCTCTATCCACGCTCACTAAGTTTGGGCATAGCAAACACTTCAGAAGACCACAGCAGGATACCAAGGAGGTCTGACAGAAGCCAGTGGGAAGGTCCTTTGTGTCTGCTGAATGAAGGAGCAGGTCCAAGTTACTTGTTAGAGTAGTGGAGATGGTGGCACCTGCAGGCCAAGATTCCAAGTCCTTGCCTTGGAGATCTGACATTCCGGACTTCCTTTGTCCATTTTCTTGCTGTTGTGGTGTTGCTAGCTGTATTGTTTTTATTGCTCTGATGAATTGCCACGAGAGTCTGCAATACCTTTTTCTGGCTGCTACCCTTTCTTTACTTTTCTAGATCTCTGAGAACTTTTACTTTGACCTAAATTCAGAGCACATGAAGGGCCTCCTGCGAGCTCACAGTGCCCACCCTGCTATCTCCACACTGGCACGTTCAGCCATCTTTTCTCTCACTCATCCTTCTCCAGATGTATTTTTGGTGATCAAGGTGAGATCAAGATAGAACTTTAGAATTTACTCACATCATAGCTGTTCTAATACATGCTGTTGGGTGCTCTATGTTCTGTATGTGTGAAGGAAAATATTTTAAAGGTAGTAAAATGCAGCATCTTGAGAATCTTAGCTGTCCTTTTTAAAAGGCAAGTTTCTAGCCCTTACATCTATGAAGATAGTTTTGAAATAGTCTGGGTAACATCTAATCTCTGAAACTAGAGTAAGGATTGGTGAAATTTCCAGTAGTTTGAAGGATGGGACCTCAGTCTTCTTCCCATCTCCTGCACTTTCTGATGGCCAGCAGAAGCAGAATAAATTGCTCAAAATAAACAAGCATGCAAAAGCACTTGTCCCCTGGTTGTTTGTTAGAGTCTGGACTTCCATAGGATAATTCAGAATTCCAGTTCTGACCTTGGAAGCTTGCTCTGAGGTTGCAATTGGAATGGTGCACTTGGGGTTCCCTCAGACCAACATCACAGCCCACCCAGAAGGAAAGGTCTCTCTCATGACCTTGGTGATAGGCTTTTGGGAGTGGGGAAGGGGGCAAGGCTGGGGGAGGCAGGCTGGTCTGCATATTCAGTATCCTAGCAGCAGCTCAGCTGCCTCTTTTTGCTCTGAGGCCAAGCACTTATATGGCTGAACTTGCCTGAGTTTTGTTTGGAGGCAACCTTCACCTCTGTGTATGTCCTGCCATGCACAGGATGGCCATGCCACTCTGAGTTTGGAGGATTATGGGCAGCATTGTTGGACGGCACTGCCCATTATGTTTTAAAAGGGCACATTTGGGCTTTTCTTGGCTGAGTTTCTGATAATGCTGAGTAAGCTTAGCTCTGAGTGTAGGGCTCTTCTTTGCAGGCCCCGGTTCTTACATTCTGGCCATTCCTGACAGAGCAAAGACAGAACTTGAGACAGAGCTCACCACAGTCTTGATGTTCTTCTCAGGAACTTCAGGCCACTTTTTAGATTTCCTCCTCAGTAACCTGCTTTCCCTCTCCCTACACAGCTGGAGAAAGTGCTACAGCAAGGGGACATCAGTGAGTGCTGTGAGCCGTACATGGTCATGAAAGAAACAGATGCTCTGAAGGTAGATGGAGTTGGATGTAGAAGTGTGTATGGTCTCAGGGCATTGGACTCATCTGTTAATTCCCTGGGTGACCTGGAGTGAGTTATTCCTCTCACCATCCTCACCGTCTGCCTTGCAGAATTGAATTACGGCAGAAACAGGTAAAGGATGAACAATTACATTCTGTTTCAGTGATGATATTTTCTCCTTGGGCTTCCAGAACAAGGAGAAGCTGGAGAAGCTGCGGCTGGCAGGAGAGCAAATCTGCACCCGCCTGGGCCGGTACCGCATGCCATTTGCCTGGACTGCCATCCACCTCATGAATATAATCAACAGTACTGGTATGCTTGAGAGGGATGCTTCAGACTCTGAGAGTGGTAAGTGTACTGCTGTGCCAATATAAGTAAGTACTCTGGGGTTCACCCCCACCCCACATCCCCACTCAGCTGCGCATCAGCAAATAAGTGATTTGAAGCTGGCCCACAGTAGATTAGCAGTAACACCAACACAGTTTTGCAGTCATATTTACACAACCTAAGCCTCGCCATATGGAGATGCTGAGTGATGTCCTTCGCAGTGGAGACTGAGCCAAAGGCAGCTGCAGCTTCTGTGTTATAGACTCATACAGCTGCAATGGACTGTTTGGCCATCATGTCTGACCTCCGGCTCAGTGCTGCAGTCTACTTTAAAGCATCCCTGGGAGACGACTTCCAGTCTTTGCTTGAACACATCCAGCAACTGAGAGCCCACCACCTCCCTAGCCAGGTGATGCCATGGTCTGACTGCTCTGACTATTAGGAAACTTTTCCTGAAATTCAGTCAAAATTTCCCTTTCTGCAATTAAAGCCTGTTAGTTTGTGTCCTACAGTGTTGGAAGATAGTGTTTGCAGCCATTTGGGCACTTGAAAAGTGCTGTCACGTCCCTCTTTCCTGTCTCAAGGCTTAAACATTCCCAGTTCCTTCAGCCTTTCCTCATAGGGTTTGGTTTCTAGTCCCTTAATCCTCTATGATGCTTTTCCTCATTCCTGTTTTTCTTAAACCATCTTAAAGTGTTTTGTTGAGAACTGGACACCATATTCAGGGTGAGGTATGATCAGTGCAGAGGAGATTGGAACAGCAAAATCCCTTCACACATAATGTTGTGAAGCAAGGTATCTCCCACCTTATACCTGTCTATTTTATTTCTTTTTTTTAAATGATGAACTTTACACTTGTCTTTGAATCTCATGCTGTTTTCTTCTCTAACCTGTTGAGATTTCTAACCTATTGCTTTTATATGAATTATTCCACTAAGTGCTGTGTTACTTTAAATTTTAATAAGCATTTCTTCCACCTCCTCCTCCAAGTCATAAAAAAGATGTTGTGGAGGACAGAGCCTAGCTGTGAGTCCTTCAGTACCCCACTTGATACTGCCCTCTACTGGTTGAGGAACACTTCGATACTGTTCTCCAGCCAGCTGTCCATCCACCTAATAATAGTGCTGTTTGGCTAACTCTTAACTAGCTTGTTGATCAGGGTATCATAGGGCACTTTGTCATATGCCAAGCTGAAGTCAAGATAAATTACATCCATAACACTTTCAAGATCTAAGGAAGTTAAGTGATTGACAAATAAAGTAAGACGAGTCTGTCAGGACTTGTTCTTAAAAAATCCAAGCTGTTTTTGGGTAATCACTGCATTCATGCCAAGGTGTCTTAACTGTGTGCTTTATAATTTGCATGCTGATGTCAGAGTGACTGGTCTAGAATTCCCTAGATCATCCTTTTCCCCCTTTGTTTGAAGACAGTGACTTCTGTATTTTTAGTTGTCTTCTCTCGCCACACCTTCCCTTTTTTCATGGCTCCTTTACTGCTATAGTTACTTTGCCTCCCTGTTAGTTCTAACTCATTCCCTCAATTTAAGGTTTGAGGGAAAAATGGAGGGGAAATTTGCACATCTACAGCAAGAATGTTCTGAGAGAGCTGCAAAAAGCAAGGAGAGTTAATATCTTTTTCGAAGTGTGTGTGTATGTGTTTGTTTATTCATTCATTCATTCTGGAGCATTTTATTCCATCTTTTGCAAAAGTATCAGGATGCTCAGTAGCTGGAGACTTGGGAAAGTGTTGAAACGATAGAGATCCTCTCTGCTGTCAGTTCAGCAGTTGCAAACAAGATAATTATATTGCTATGGGAAATATAGTATTTTCCCACCATTTTGGTGCCCTTTCTTTTGCCACTTTCTCCCTTTACTGGTGCTTTTCAGTTGCTCCCTGACAAATCTGTGCAAATTACTCTATATGCAGTCTGACCTTGTCAGTTTCTTTATCTGTTTCCTCCAATGTTCTGGTACTTCACTTTTCTCTAGGATTTTTCAAAGATAATAAATAGTACGCTCAAAGATCCTTTTAACTCTTTCAGCATCCTAGAGTAGATTTCACCAGGACCGTTGGTGGAGTCCAACCCTTTTCATAGTCCCTGAATATAACCCCTGAGTGTGTGTGTCTGTGCACCCATGCCTCTCCTAGTGAACACATCTTCCTCATTTCTAGATCGCAAAGGCACCTGGAATGAGCGCAAGAGAAAAGCGTATGAGCGTATGAGTGTTGGAGAAGAAATGTGCGGCTTCAGCAACTTCCGCCCAGCTACCCTCACAGTCACCAACTTCTTCAAGCAGGTGAGAGGCTAGGGACATGTGATGGGTTAAACTGAACCATAACATCCTTCTCTTCTAGTTTTACTCTTTCAAAGATGGAAGGAGGACAGCTGTCCTTAAGAATGCAACTGTAGGAGCAGAGAGTTGTCAGTATTATTACACTGCATTTATATCCCATCTTTTTTCCTCTTTCAAGGAACCCAGGGTGAAGCTGTAATTCTTCCTCCTGTCCTTTCCCACCCCCAGCCCCAATGCTGGTATACTTATTTAGGAGAGGGGTATGGTCTAAAGCTGAATGCTGGTCTCCAGTCCATTCCCAAATTGCTGGGTGGAGTCCCCCAGCAGAAAGCCTATAGGGCCTTTCTCCCTAGCTGTGAGATTCCAAAGCTCTTTGCACCAGAGTTTTCAGTGGGTGTTCGGAATGTGTATGTTCCAACAAAACTTCAGTGGTTTGGCATAATCAGCTTGCAGTCCATGGATTTGACTAGAAGCAGCATAGGTGCATATTAACAACCTGTACGTGTCAGCCTTAACAATATGTTTTTGGCTGGAAGTTAAAATGTTCTTAAAATGCTACCGTGAACTATCTCACTGGTGTATCTACTGAGCAGAATAGGCACTCAGATTCCTTTTAGTTTTGACTGAAGTAGCATCTGCTTGGTTGCTGGAATGTTTTTTCAAGGAATGCTAGCTTCTCTCCATCTGGGCCCACTGTCAGAAAACCCAAACTAGCACATGCTTTTCAAAAGTAAGTTTAATTCATGGTAACTCTCTTCCATCTTGGTTATGGCCATCTGACTCAGACTCAGACTAGAATTAGAATTTTGGAAGCAGTGAAAGTCTATCCAGGCCACAGAGTAGCCAGTATGCCATAGACATGTGCGTGTAAAACATACAGCAATAACTCTAGCAAGAAAAGCCAAGCTTCAGGCAAGAAAGGAAATAGAAATCCTCCAGGAGCTCCTCCGGGGGAGGGGGGGATCCTTTCTTGTCCAAAACACAGCATTTGATCTGCCTTGTAAGGTGGGGAAAAAATCACATGCCCTTCTATATCTTCCAAAAGTTGTATTTCCTAAAGTGTCCTGCTTTCTCTTTTGGTCTTTCAGAGCTAGAGTTCTGTGCCATCAGCTGGGACTCCGTTTGGTAGATATAAGGAGATCTTTGAGCCTAGCATGCCCGGCTGCCATGGAAATGAGGCTTCAGGGCTTTACAAGGGCAGGCAGGGTACTGAGGTGTAATGCTGCACCTGCTGAGGCACTCACAGAGGTCTTTGTTCCCAGGGTCTGTGGTTACCACTCTCTGACTCTAGGTCAATCACTTTCTCTCTTTCCCTTCTTTCCCCTTTTCCCCACATCCTCTTTTTCAGGAAGGTGATCGCCTCAGTGATGAGGACCTGTACAAGTTTCTGGCAGATATGAGGCGGCCGTCGTCTGTACTTAGGAGGCTCCGTCCTGTTACAGGTAAGATGGGCACCCATATTCCAATCTCATCCAGTTCAGTGGCATTGCTTCTTGCTGTGAAGTGGGAAATTTGAAGGAGCAGCCATGTTAGTCTGTGGCAGTAAGACCAACAGCCACTCCTGCATCATCCACAAAGAGTAAAGCATTTCTTTTGTGTCGGCTTGTGTAGGCAGATACTTGGTCAGGAACATAGAATGGTTGTGTGTGTACAAGCATGCATAGGTGTGAGTGCATGTGTTTTCTGAGACTAGAGAGAAAAGAAACAACAGTTCTTCATGCCCATTGTGCATCACAAATATGGGCTTCTTTCTGTGTGTGCAAAGTCTAGAGCAGGAAAAAAAACTTCAGTAGCTCAGCGTGTCAGAGTGGGAGTCCCTCCCCTTCTGGTCCCCATGTATGTGAGAGGAGGAACTCCTGCCCAGTCCCTCAGTTCCTTTTTGACCTCCATTGAGTAGACTGGGAATCCTTTGCTCTTGCTCAGCTTTCACTAAATATACTGTATTCTTTTGCTGCCTTCACCTGCTATCACCCAGTGCTTCTCAACTAAACCCATTTTTTCACTCTATCCTGAAAGAGTGAGTCTTCTCAATTTTTTTCCCTACCTAGCTTTCCTTGGTGTAGGCCTGAATGAACCACAGCTGGAACAGTCGCATGCAAAGGCAGGCAAATCTGACTGTGGATACCATGACAATCATGAGTCCCAGTGGTCCCTGATCTCTATTTTTAGGTCTTGGAGAGCAGGTGCTTTTTGGTCTGGCAGGAACACTTCGGCCATTGTCAAGTCCAGGCAGGTTCCTATGAATGGGACTGGGAGGGGAAGAAAACAGATTTTTCATGATTGATTAGAAATCCAAGTTCCTGCAGAAATGCACAGGTGGTGTGTACTTTGGTGTAGGAGCCTCAGTCCTGGGGGTGGGGGGGTGGGCACCAGGAGCCAGTCGTCATGGTATGGATAGACCTGGACTCCTTGCAGACTGAGGTGGGCGCAGACCACTGCCATGCATTTGATGAAGAGTTGGGGGCAGTAGAGAGGTTAAATGGGAGGACCAAAATCTGGAAGGTCTCTTCCCTGATTTGGAAGAGGAAGTGTCTTTCTCTTTGTGTCTCCCCTTCTACCCCCAGGATCTCACACAGGGGTTCCACAACTCCCCACTCCTCAACTACCTATGCTTAATGGTTTATGCCTGTCTGGACATTGTACATTCTGTGTGCAATACCTTCTTTTTTTTCTGAAATACAGCCCAACTCAAGATTGACATTTCACCGGTGCCAGAGAGCCCCCTTTACTGCCTGTCTCCTGAACTGTTGCATGTCCATCCCTACCCTGACCTCCGTGTCCGGCCTACCAAGGAGATCCTTGAGTTCCCAGTCAGGGAGGTCTACACACCTCATACAACTTATAGGTTGGTACAGGCTTAAAGCTGTTTTCCTGGTCAACAAAGGTTAAAGTTGCTCCATTTCGTGGCCTTATTGTGTTGAAGTTTCCTGCCTTAGCTCTGCCCCTTCCTTGTGATTCTGTGCTACTGATGTCCTCTGTGTGTTTTGAAGTGGCAGAAACAAAGGATGTAGCTGCAGGTGGTCCTCCGCATTCCTGGGAGAAGGGCCCTTATCCCAGCCCACAGCAGGCTTGAGCCAGGGCCTCTGGCTGCCCCCCTCTCATCTGATAGGTGATTGATCTGTGTTTAAGAACCTCCCCAAGGGGCACTTCAGCCCTCTTGCCTTGCCTGTTCTGGGAGCCAGAGCAGCTGTTCTGTCTGCTGAGCTATTTGCTGTTCTTGCTCCTGAGTTGCTTCCAGCAGGGGCCAGATGGCAAGATTCTCATGTATCCCTAGGGCAGAAAAAATTCTAGTTTACAGAGGAGGTGCTCCCAAACTGGGGTGTGTTCCTCTCTTTCTTGCTGGTGGTTTCTGATTCTTCAGACTCCTTTAATCCCAGTGCAAAACCCTAGAGAATTCTCACCTCTGACCCCTTCATTGCATACTCTGGACTTTCTCTCCCTATACCAACCTCCTGAAACCCCATTTTTGCCTTTCCATGTGGAAGGCAGGCCCTCTTCAAAGGGTCTTAAGTGCCATGCCGATGTGTTTTTCTAATTGTGCTTATCAGGGCCTTGCAACAGCCTATGAAGAGAGGAACAGAGACTTGCTGCAGCACTGACCAGTGCCTTCTGTATGGGCCATCTGTTTTCCAGGAAGAGCAGTGTGGTGATCTCTTTAACCCAGGCAGGATGGTTATCAGAGCCAGGAGGAGCTAGCAGTGGGGAAGTCTTGGCATCAAACATGTGCCTAGCAACACTGATGTGCTGAGCAACAACAGCTGTAATCCTTGCCCTGCGGCCCCTGCTGCTCATGTTGTTAAAGCAGACAGGGTCTTAAAAGAGATTTGGATAAGCCGAAAACAAGCTTATGAGATTAAATGGGTTGGGATCTGCCTTGATTTTTCAGAGCAATGAGAATCCTGCTGCTGAGGTTCCAAGTGGCAGTGCATAGGCTTCTGAGAGGCCTGACCAGGGATACTGTGTCATGAATCATGGTGTGTGATCTCACCTGTGGGACCATGATCAAGATGTGCAGCAGTAGCTGCAACAGCACTCACAGCTGAGAAGAGATGCTGGTGCAGCTTGCCTTACTCTGGCCTGGATGCAAAATTTGTTGGGGAAGGGGGATCATCTCGGAGAGGAGGCCAGTGTTATGCAACCCCATTCTTCTCTGGTTTGATATAAAACCTGAGCTGGAGAGGAATTCTTGATTTTAACTCCCTCTCTCCACCCCCAATCTGATAGCTTCAGAATGCAGTCAGGAGTTTTTCAAAGTCTGCATGATCCTCAGCTCTGAAAGGCAGCTTTATACAGCTGATTCTCCCTGGTGGAAAGAATCCCCTCTTTCTCTTTATGTCACTGACTGTCTTCCACAGCAGGCGAGAAAACATTCTTCCCATCCCCTCAGGCACACTGTTCCTCAGGCATGACTCCCTACCCCCAGCACCTGCCAAGGTTTTCCTTCTCTTGCAGGAACTTGCTCTATGTTTATCCTCAAAGTCTGAACTTCAGCAGCCGTCAGGGGTCAGTGCGGAACATTGCTGTGAAGCTGCAGTTCATGGCTGGAGAGGACCTTGGCCACACCATGCCGGTGAGTGAGGCAAACTGTTGGCGGTTTCCTCAGGTTTTCTGAGGCTTCATAGGAATTGTGGAGCAGCAGGGAATCCTTGGGAGGCACAGCTTCATCTGGGTGTGGAAGGGGAAATGATTTAGGGTGCTGTTTCCAGGCAATCCGTAGATATGGTCCCCTCTAATATTCCCTGCCACTGCCCTACACTCCATCCAATAGCAAGAGAAATGAAACATGGACCCAGAACAGCTTCAGGTAAGAAAAGAAGAACACAGTGTGAACTGAGCACAGAAGAGGCATCAAAGAACATGGGCTTCATGTTACTTTGGATCCTGTGGGCTTCAATTACATACTTTCTGCCCTCAGGACCCTCCTTCAGCTTCCCCCGGTTCACAGCATCCTTCTGAGGTTGGCCCCCACTCTGTTTCTTCAGAACTGAGGCTGAGAAGTAACCACTCACCTGTGGCTTTGTAACAAATCCCAAGTCAGTCTAGAGTTCTGTCCAGAAGATTATGAAACGTGCAGTATAATTTTCAGTACTATTTGTTCATGTCTCCTAAAGGGGGAAGGTGCAGTTTACTGGTTTTGCTTGCTTTGGGAAGAAAGTGGTGGAGTAGGGAAGCTTATAAAAGCTATCAGTGGCATCTGAACAGTTAACCTACAAAGAAGAGTTGTGGTTTTTGCTGGTGGTACACAGGGTGGGAATTAGTACGCACTGAATTGATAATCTAAACATTAATCATAGTTAAGGTGGGAAAGGGAAAGTCACAGATCAGGCAGGGGTCTCTTCTCCCTTCCCTAAGAGGACAGTGCTAGTGCAGAAATACAAGGCATTGCTGGAAGTATTTGTAGGCAAGTATTGATAATTGTGTAGCCTTTCCAGGTGCCCTTTCACTGGCATTTCTTTGGTCTCTCTCCCCCTCTGGACAGCTGGACTTGATTCTCCCTGTCTCTGACCAATGCCGTTTCTGTCCTTCCTAATGCCCCAGGTCATCTTTGGAAAATCAAGTTGCAGTGAATTTGCAAAAGAGGCCTACACAGCTGTTGTGTATCATAACAAGTGAGTCTTTAGCAATGAGAGTGATGACACAAGATGGTTGCTGCAAAGCATGCACAGCTGGTCCAGAGTTTCCTGGAACAAGGTCTGCTGCACAGAAAGTGGGCTGTGATCTCTCTTGCAGTTTCCCTCCTGCAGGGGTGGGCAACCCACAAGCCATGTGTGCTCCTTGGAGGCTGGCTGTGTGGTCAGCTGTTCTTCCCCATGCTGCTGTCTTCGGCTGATTCTTCAGGGAAATAGAGATGACCCAGTTTTCTATACCAATCCTGAACAAGTGCATAGAAGCTTTAATTTCTGCCCTGATTCTGATCACATGTGGGTGTATGTGCATGAAGTTAATACTTCTGTCTCCCTCACAGCAATTAATTGATTGTGTGTGTGTGTGTGTGAGAGAGAGAGAGAGAGAGAGAGAGGTTCTGATTCTTGTTGTCTCCTAAAAGTTAGAATTAATGTGATGCTTTATTTTATGTGATATGTTTGAATATCTGTGGGATGCTGGGGATTTTGCAGACTATTGCAGCATCTTTTGCCTATCCACAGGTCCCCTGAGTTTTATGAGGAGTTCAAGCTGAAGATCCCAGCCAATCTGACAGACAACCACCACCTGCTGTTCACCTTTTACCATATCAGCTGTCAGCAGAAGCAGAACACACCTCTGGAAACCCCTGTTGGCTACACAGTGAGCATGCACAGAATTGGTGGCAATCAAGTACTTGGAAGCGCAGAGCACATGCTGCTTTACATGCAAATGAGCCCAGCTGGAAATGCCAGTGTCTTGTATGACATCAGATATGTGATAACAGGACTGGGAAGGACTGTCGTAAGACTGTGGAACAGAACTGCTACTTGGCTTAGATAGTCCTGGGCTGGATGACATTGTGCCCGGTTTGCATGATCAACAGAGGCCACCATGGCTTAGTTCCATCACAGTGAGTCGCAGCACATGCTGATGGTCATTTTGAGTACTGAAGCCATAATGGGCAGACACCACAGGGTGTTGTATCATCCGAACCTGGTGAGGATGTGTTGTTGGTGTTGCTGTAAAACACCCATGGGCTGTTGTGGTGGCTTGTTAATCATGCTAACAACCTATCCTTGCTGAGTTTGGATGGTACAGTAAGCCATGGAGACTGCCCACTTCAGTGTGTATATTCAGAATGGCTGTCAGCCCACACTGCACTCCACCATGGCTTGTATAGGTTGGGGAAGCTGTCATTCTCCAGATGATGGACTTTCATCCCATCCGTCAACCCCAGCCCACCCATTATCCCCAGCTCACCTGGTTAACAGTAAGGAATTATGGAATTGGAGTCAAACTACTGCTGGATGCCCATGGGTTCTTTATCCAGTTCATCCGTCCAATTTGCCTTTCTTAGTATCCCTTTCCAGCTGCTATGAGGGATGGTTAAATCACTTTTGCACTCTGTAGTCACCTTGAATATTGAAGACAGAAAGCTGAATAAATAATACTAGAAGTTCTCCTCTGTGGGCAGTATCTGATTTCTCTCTTCCTTGTCCAGTAAACTGTTTGGGGCAGGGTGGGAGGCTGTACTGCTGCAATGGAGCCATATGATCATCCTTCGGCTCTTCATTCTGGCTGATCTCTCTCTCTCTTTCTCTCTAGTGGATCCCCCTCATGCAACATGGGCGGTTGAGAACAGGCCAGTTTTGCCTTCCTGTATCAATTGACAAGCCGCCACCCAGCTACTCTGTACTCACCCCTGATGTAAGTGGCAGCTATAATTCAGATAGTGCTTTTTACAGCCATCCTGATCACCTGAATTGCTGGAGCTGGCCAGTCAGCATCCCCAAACTGGCTGAGGCTGTTCTGCGTATGGGACAAACTCTCAGTTCCCCGCAAATGGCTACTCCAGGTAGATACTTGTCGGGGATATTTGGATTCCTGTAGGAGATATATTTATGAGGATACTTCCGCACAAAAGGACACTTCAGTTGGTGCAAAATAGAGCTGGCAGGTTATGGACTAGTACAGGCAGACATGAACTTATAATGCTAGTCCTGTACCATTGTCACTGGCTACCAGTTAAAGTTCAGGCCTTATTTAAAGTGCTGACAACGAGACGGTTTAGGGTCTGGTATCTAAAGGAACATCTCCTTCCATATACACCTGCCTGGACCATGAGATCATTGGTGGAAGTCCTTCTCTGAGAGCCCTTCAAGTAAGGAGGGCTGTTACTCAGGAAGGGCCTTTGCAGTGATATGCTCCTGAGGGAGGTTTGCCTGGCACCGACTCTTTCTTCATTCCGGTGCCAGGCTAAAACCTTTTAATTTTCCCAGTTTTTTTAATTGTTAGTGTGTATGCATGCACATAGTTGAATTGAAATACGGTAACAATCTGTAGTATGACATTTGCTGAAAGGGTGGTGCTAATCAAATTAATGCTAGTGTCACCATGCAAGAGTTTTCAATACAGTTTTTTCTTTCTTAAAATATGTATAAAATTTTTTTGGCATCCCCTTGTGTGTGTGTGTAATTAAGTACTGTTCACCTAGTTCTAATGTTCTTTTAATTTTCTTGTACACCATCCTGAGATGGTATAGCAACACTTAGAAGGCACTTGTTATTCTATGACACTGTTGGGATGTATTGGCTGTCTTACTAAACTTGCACACACAGTAATCCATACTCCTCTGAAATGGGTTTGGGCTCTTTCCGTGTGCTTGCAGTCTCTCTTTCTGTCAGACTTACTTTCTATAAATTCCTTGCATTTTATGTAGAAACCATGGCCAGAAATTCTATGGCCAGGAATCGTGGATGCTGCTCCCTGCTGCTTTCCTTTTTAAAGAAAGCAGTGATCTCACAGTGAGCGTGGTCATGGGACAAAGCTGTGAAGCTGCTCACAGGTGACATTCACACCTCCATCTGATGCCAAGCTTTGACAGGCCAAGCATGCCATGGAGCCATTAAAAAGTATACTATACGGTATTGCAAATACTCAAGAAAATAATGTGCTACAAACATTAAGCAGCACAGACATAAAAGCTGTTCATGTCTGGTACCGGTAGTAACATTGGTGACAGTGCATTTTTTTGTATTGCTTCTCTGAAGGTGCAGCTGCCCGGCATGAAGTGGGTGGATAGCCACAAGGGCGTCTTCAGTGTGGAGGTGCTGGCCGTCTCTTCTGTCCACACTCAGGTAGGAGGAAGAGGAAGTGGCCCTGGGTATGGTGGCACTTGCATGTTTTGAGCCAACAATGCAGTCGCCAAGAGGGTAAATGCCATTTTGGGATGTATCAACAGAAGTATTACTTCCAAATCACAAGAAGTAGTAGTTCCCCTATACTCCTCACTCATCAGACCTCATCTGGAATACTGTGTCCAGTTTTGGGCAATGAGATTTAAGAAAGATGCAGGTAAATTAGAAAGGGTCCAGAGGAGGGCAACAAAAATGATCCAGGGTTTTGAAACACTGCCCTTTGAGGAGAGACTGAGAGAACTGGGCATGTTCAGCCTTGAGAAGAGAAGACTGAGGGGGGACATGATATCCCTCTGTAAGTACCTCAAAGGCTCTCACGAAGAGGAAGGTCAGGATCTCTTCTCACTGATACCAGAGTGTAGGGCACGGAATAATCAATTCAAGCTGTGACCACCAAGATTCAGGCTAGATACGAGAAAAAGCTTCCTTACTGTCAGAGCAATATGACAATGGAACGAGCTGCTTAGAGAGACATTCAAGGTGAAACTGGACAGGCATCTGAGTGGGATGGTGTAAACTGGTGTCCTGCAACAGCAGGGGATTGGGCCTAATGGCCTTCATGGGCCCTTCCAATTCTACTATTCTATGATTCTATGTTGAAAGAATTGCACTCATTTCACATGCTAGCAAAGTTATACTCAAAATCCTACAAGCTAGGCTCCAGCAGTATGTGGACCGAGAACTACCAGCAGTACAGGCAGGGTTTCAAAGAGGCAGGGAAACTAGAGATCAAATTGCCAACATACGCTGGATCATGGAGAAAGCTAGGGAGTTCCAGAAAAAAATCTGCTTCTGCTTCATTGACTATGCTAAAGCCTTTGATTGTGTGGATCAAATTGTGGCAAGTTCTTAGAGATAGGAGGTCCCAGACCATCTTTGTCTCTTGAGAAACCTGTATTTGGGTCAAGAAGCAGCAGTGAGAACTGGACATGGAACCACTGATTGGTTCAAAATTAAGAAAGGAGTATGGTAAGGTTGTATATTGTAAGCCGGCCCGAGGCTTCGGTGAATGGGGCGGCATAAAAATGTTTTAATAAATAAATAAAATAAAATATTGTTGCCCTGCCTATTTAATTTATATGCAGAGCACATCATGCAAAAGGCGGGGCTAGATGAATCACAAATTGGAATTAAGATTGCCTGGAGAAATATCAACAACCTCAGATATGCAGATGATACCACTCCAATGTTAGAAGGTGAAGAGGAACTAAAGAGCCTCTTGATGCAAGTGAAAGAGGAGAGTGCAAAAGTGGGCTTGAAACTCAACATTAAGAAAACTAAGATCATGGCATCTGGTCCTATCACTTCCTGGCAAATAGATGGGGAAGAAATGGAGGTAGTGACAGAATTTACTTTCCTGGGCTCCAAGATCACTGTAGACGGTGATTGCAGCAAAGAAATTAAAAGACGCTTGCTCCTTGAGAGGAAAGCTATGGCAAATCTAGACAGCATACTAAAAAGCAGAGACATCACCCTGCCAAAAAAAGTTTATATAGTCAAGGCTATGGTTTTCCAGTCGCAATGTATGGCTGTGAAAGTTGGACCATAAGGAAGGCTGAGTGCCGAAGAACTGAGGCCTTTGAATTGTGGTGCTGGAGAAGACTCCTGCGAGTCCCTTGAACTGCAAGGAGATCAATCCAGTCAGTCCTAGAGGAGATCAACCCTGACTGCTCTTTAGAAGGCCAGATGCTGGAGATGAAACTCAAATACTTTAGCCACCTAATGAGAAGAAAGGACTCACTGGAGAAGAGCCTAATGCTGGGAACAATTGATGGGAAAAGAAGAAGGGGGTGGCAGAGGTTGAGGTGGCTAGATTGTCTGAAGCAGTCGGTGTGAGCTTAAGTGGACTCCAAGGGTTGGTGGAGGACAGGAGAGCATGGAGGAGTGTTATCCATGGGGTCACGATAGGTCGGACACGACTTCGTTAAACAGCAGCAACAAATGTTGCAAGAACCTGAATGCAGTCCAGAAATGGTGTGCAATCCCTGAAGTTGCATCTCTTTTGGAGGCTTTGCTTCTGCATCAGTCATTCTTTCCCAAGTTAGTTAAAGCCTGAAGAAGACCCTTGGCTCATCTTCTAGGCATTATGCTGGTGCAAACGCCATTTACACCTACACAATCAGTTATTTTTCTAAGCTGCAAATCTGACCACTCCTATTGCAACCTGTGAAATCAAAAAAATATCCAGTTGATATTCCTGATTATTCTGCTATCAAAATCTGTATCAAAAATCAGGCCTATATCAAAATCAGGCCTGATGGAAGACCATACTTTTGAACTATCCTCCTCTGTGGGACCCAGAGTACTGAGCCAGACCAACTACTGATTGTGCTCAATTTGAAAGTCTTCAGATTCTCCTTATGGGAATTTTTCAATATCCCACAAAAGAATGTAAGAGCTGACCCTGTTCTTCCCCTTAATGTCTGATCTGTCTTTCCGTGTGCTCAGCTCAGCTGGCTGTTCAAATGAGAAAATGAGCACTTAAAATGGGTACAGAACCATGTTTGGGGGTCAAATTTGGCCCTCTTGTGTTCCAGTCAGGCCCCCTTTTCTTGATCAGTGACTGTTTAGCATTTTCCCAGTTTTTGTGCAATTTCTCCCATTCTAAAAGGTTGCATTGCCTCTCCTAAGGCTCAATTTCTGACAGTTAAGAGTTTTAAGATGCGAAAGGCTGGTTTTTCTATTGCTTTAGCCCTACCTTTTTTGCTCCTTTTGGTATTTCGCCCTTGACTGAAAGAGCTTGGTTGCTCCTTGGCTGGGTGACAACCATGGACAGCTCATCCTTTGTCCTGGCAGGACCCATTCCTGGACAGGTTCTTCACCTTGATCCATGTGCTGGAAGAATACAGCTTTCCCTTTCGACTCAAAGATGTGATCCTGACAGAGAACAACATAGAGTCTGAGCTGAAATCAAGTGTGGGCAACCTACGGGTGGCCAGCCTAGAGCCCCTGGTTGCCTTCAGTCACCAGATTCTCAACAAGCTCATCCAACTCATTGTGTACCCGCCTGTCATCGCTGGGCAGATTGGTAAGTGCTGTTGCTGCTGCTCTTCTGTCTTGTCCTCTGTGTTACAGCCACGCTAATTTTACCCTTCATTCCCTTTTGTTGAGTTGTTTTGTTTGGCTGTTACACAAGGTTTCTTCAAAACCTTAAATCCCAGTATTCTTACAGGTTGCAAAGAAGCATGAAGAAAGGCAGCCAGGTTCTCTGTTCTATACCTCTCTCTGTAGGGTCAGAATATGAGTTAGTAAATATGGTGTGAGAAGGAAGAGACATGGAAGGGTATGTGTGTGGAACAGGTCAACCTGCAGCCGAAAAGGGGACATAAAAGACCCTTGTTTTCAGCATCTGATTTTGGATCTAGGTCTATAGGTATATCTTGTTAAACAATGTGTATTACTTAAAAATGTAATACATGCAAAACACTAATAAATAATTCTACCTGGATTTCCAAAATAAGATAAAAGGAGAACAGTTCTGGAAATAAATGCTTTCTTAAGATAAAACTGAAAGGCAGCTATAATGTGTTAATTTCAAATCTGAAATAGCCTAAACTTTCTTCTAACTGACAGCTGTTTGTTACTTTTCCAGTGTTGTGATTTCTAAGGCAGCTGCCACATTTCAACCCAGCGTAAGATTTTCCCTTATGAATGAGGTCTTTGTTTCTCCCCATACAAATAATTTTGGATGAAGTGTTACAATTTCTTTAACTGATATTAATATAGTTCTTTTATTGCTGAAAATCCTATATATCAACCAACATTTTATAACTTATATTAACATTTCTCTGAATTTGTGTCATAAATATGCTATTTGTAATACAGTAAGATACCAGTGAGTCATAATTTTAACATAATTTACTTTTAGTCTTATACGATAAGACATGACAGGTTCTGTTTTCCAGAAATGTGCCCCAGTATAGATGTACATTTGGGAGTAAGTCCCAATGAGTTCAGTGGGGGTTTCATGTAGGATTGCAGCCTTGGGCATTAGCATGCCTTCTGGTGAAGCCAGCAAAGGTTAGAAGGTCACTTATTAGCAATAAAAGCATCTAGCATGCTAGAAGTAAGTTATTGTAGAGTAAGTGTAAATGATTAAGAAGTAATAGCAGCCTAAGTATGTTGGAAGAAGTTAGCAAAAGGGTTGATGTATTTCACACTAAAACAGGTTGGTCCCTTTTCATACCTCAAGGGTTGCATGAGGACATTATTATTATTATTATTATTATTATTATTATTATTATTATTATTATTATTACATTTCTATGCCACCCCTTGGAACCTGGAATTCCACACAAGGAATTAGATTTGCAAATCATTAAAGTGTTCACAATATATTTGTGAAAAACAATGTTTTATGGGCAGAGATCGCGGCCCAGGTCACAGGCAGCTCCTTCTCCAGTCACAACCCAACCACAATGACTGCTCCTCTGGGGTGGCTCATCCCTTTCTTCCCTGTTTCTCCTGCCCAGAATCCCTTCCGTGCAATCCCCCTGGCCCCGCCTTCCTTCTTGGAATCGGAGTGCTGAGCCTCCTGTACTTGAGCCAGCAAACTCTCCCCAGCGTGCCCCACCTGCTGCTGCTGATGAACACAGAGTCACTCAGCTCCTGGGCACCTTCGGACTTGTCAGCTGGAGCAGTGTGCACAGAGCATGCTGGGGTGAATACTTGCAAGGTGGCCAGATGAATGCTGTTTGAAAAGGCAGATAAAACTACTAAGGGTGCAATCTTAATGCCTCCCAATGCTGTCTGGGGACCCATAGGATTATTTGGAGTCAGCTTTGAGATCCTGCTGAGGGTCCTAAAGATCCAAGGAACCCCCGATTCACTTCACTCGCATCTGGTGCAGAAAGTACCATACTTGGAATCTCCCCAAGCTCACAAGGGCATCTCAGGAGCATTCTGTAGGCAGGGAGCAGAGGAGGCTGGGGCTAAAGCTTTAATTACTCTTTATTGGCACTCCACTCTTCCCTGAAAATGGCTGTGTAGATAAAAAGCAGGGTGCAAGGTGCAGCAAAGCTTCCTGCTGTGGCTCTTTTGGGGCATAGTATGACCATTAGCCTCTGGGTGGGTGATAAGATTGTGCTGGAAGTAAGCTAGACTTTAGAAGCAGGATACTCCAGAGGAAAATAACTTCCTTGTTTTAAGATAGGTAGTTGAGTTATATTTGATGGCATGAGCTCAAGGGAATGAAAATGGGTTGGCTTCAGAAAAGGTTGCTGTGAGTAGAACCCCAAAGCACAGCAAGAAACTAAAGCATAAAGTACTTTGCCTTGCAGAGAGAACCAGGGTATGGTTTCTCTTTATTGCTTAGATACGCTCCCACAAATGTATGAGGAAGAGGGGGAAAAATTCTTTTTGTTCACCTTTTAATACAAACCAATCTTGTGCAGATCTTAAACCAAAATGCAAGTATGCTTTGAGTTTCATACATCTTTGAATTTTGCAATGCACCTCTCCAGTGCAGAAATGCATACAAAAATGCACATGAGGGGAAAATGCTTGCAAGAAGTGCATGTTAGAGAAAATTGCTTTCAGAAATGTGCACAAATGTTCATGTGTTCAAGAGTATGCAAATCTTAGGAATGCATTTAAACACTGATGTATAAATGGGATAAGACAAACCTGAAAAATGCATCTGGTATAGAAAGCGAAACAGAAGTTTTCAGACCTTACACAGGCTAACATGCATTCCCAAGATGAGTAAGTTTTTCATCCTGATCCTCTTCCATAGCTTAGTGTCTCTGTGGCTTTGTCTGTGTTAAAAAGATTCATGCTTCTCTTGGTCATTCTTTCAGTGAACTTGGGTCGCGCTGCCTTTGAAGCCATTGCAGTGATGGTGAACCAGATCCACAAGAGCCTGGAGAACAACCAGGACCAGCATGGCCACAACCATCTGCTGGCTTCCTACATCTATTACGTTTTTCGTCTGCCTGTGGTGGAGCCAAGCTTTCCAGGTAGGACTGCATGCTAGCTGTTGGTGTGGGAGGGGGAGTGAGTGAATGAATGACTGACTGACCGATTGACTGCCTATTCCTTTGCCATGTTAGTTTGGATGCCATTTTCCTGGTTCAAGAGCTACATGATTTCCACAGGTGTTCAACAGAGGAGATGGTACATCAACAGCACAGAAGCTCCTGTGCCAACAGCAATATATCTTTGTATTGATAAAAATAGTGAATTAATTTGATAGATGCTATGTGGCCACTTTGAATTCTTGACGTTCATTGAAGACTCCATCTAGTCAATCAGTTAGGGACCAGCTGCTTAAGAACAAAGATTGTGGAGGGAGAAGTGGTTACATGCACTTGTTCTTTCTGGTTGGAATAAGTTCACTGATTTTGGAAGGTAAACTGATTGGGTTAATTAGAAAGCAGTTGTTCTTGTTGTTGAGCTTCAGTTGTGTCTGATTATAAGCAATCCTATGAGCCAAATCTCATCACACTTTTTGATCCATGCCAGCTTTCAGATGAACTATGCTCTGGCCCACATCCTCTTTGATGGAGTCTAACCACCTTGCTCTTTGGGGACCTGCTCTTTTTCTCTTGCCGCTGAGCATTCCAAGCATTATATCTTTTTCTAATGAGCTTGGTCACAATGTGGCCAAAATATATGAGTCTCAGCTTTGTTATTAAACCAGACCCCAACCAGGGGCGCATCTGGTTTAATATGCTCTAGCACCTGCTTGTTGGTGACACCCGCTGTCCATGGAATGCGCAGGAGCCTCCACCAACACCACAGTTCGAATGAGTCAGTTTTCTTCTTGTGTAGCTTTTTCATTGACCAACTTTCACAACCATAGGTTGCAATAGGAAAAATGATCACTCAGACCAGTCTGCACTTGGTTGCTAAGCTGATGCTCTTGTTTTTCCACACTCGATTCATGCTTGTCATTGCCATACAACCTAGTGAAATTTGTCACTTTATTTCTGTACTGCATTCACCACTGCAAGTAACCAGTGTTCCCCAGAAAGTGAATTCCTCTACACATTCAATTTCCACATTATCAACTGCTATTTTGATGACTTCTTTCTGTGCAGTTGCCAAGATCTTTGTGTTTTTGATGTTCAGATGGAGACCAAATTTCTCACTCTCTTCTTTGATTCTTTGGATCAATTGCTTTAGACCTTCCTGGGTTTCTGAGAGGAGGGTTGTGTCATCAGCATATTGAAGGTTGTTGATGTTTCTTCCTTGGATCTTTATCCCAACTTTTGATTCTTCAAGATCCACCTTCCTCATGATTACTTGAGCAGGCAAGTTGAACAGAAAAGGGGAGAGAACACATCTTTGTCGGACTCCTTGCTCAACCTTGAACATTTCAAACCTGCTCTTTATGTCAACTGCATACGTGTGTGAGATTTTGGTGGTGTCAAACTTCTTGGGTGGTGTTATCTTTTCAGTGTTACATAATTTCACTTGGAGTTTGGCCACCAATAATTCATGATCCAATTCGCAGTCGGCACCTGGATATTTCTTCACAGCACAGATTGAACTAGTCCAGCGATGGCTGCAAAGGACATAGTCTGTTTGATTTCTATGCAGCCCATTTGGTGAAGTCCACGTGTACAAGCGACATTTGTGCTGTTTGAAGCAGGTGTTCATAATTATAAAATAATTTTCATGGCAGAATTGTACCAAACGATCTCCTGCATCATTTCTGTCCCCTAGTCCAAAATCACCAGTGATGCCTGCCTCTGCTTGAGTGCTGACTTTTGCGCTGAAATCACCCATCATGTAAATAATGCCTTTTCCTGG